>NC_057755.1:712109-873764 GCF_004010195.1 Chiloscyllium plagiosum | reverse complement strand
AACCTTGCCAGGTGTGTACAGGGTTGCACAGTATATTGGGACCCTGTCAGGCCCGTGCAGTGGTTCACAGTGTACCAAAAGGCTTCCAGGTATGTACAGTGTTTCACAGTGTATCAGGACGCTGCCAGCTGTGTACAGGATTTCATAGTGTACCGGAACCCGGCCAGGTATATACAGGGCTTACTGGTGTATCAGGATTCTGCCACGTCTGTACAGAGTTTCACAGTGCATGGTGTCCCCGCTAAGTGTGTACACGGTTTTACAGTGTATCAGGATCCTTCCAGGCATGTAAAGGGTTTCACAATGCGTCAGCACCTTGTCTGATATGTATGGTGTTAAACAGTGTATCGGAGCTTTGCTGGATGTGTACAGGCATTCAAAGTGCATCGGAACCCTACCAAGTGCATGCATAGTTTCACAGCGTATCATGACCATGCCATGTATGTAAAGGGTTTCACAGTGTCACGCGACCCTACCAGGTATGTATAGGGTTTCGCAGAGTAACAGGATGTTGTCAGGTGTGTACGGGGTTTAACAGTGGGTCAGGATCCTATCTGACACGTCCTGGGCATAGAAGTGTATCAGGACCTCGCCAGGTGTCCACAGGGTTTTCCCGTGTAACACGACCCTTGCAGGAGTGTACAGATTTTCACAGTGTATCGAGACCCTGCTGGGTGTGCCCAGGGTTTCACAGTAGTTTGGTTTCCTGCCAGGTTTGTACAACGTTTCAAGTGTAACAGGATCCTGCCAGGTTTGCATAGGGTTTCACACTGTATCATGATCCTGTCAGGTGTTTACCGGGTTTCACAGTGTGTCGGGACCATACCTGACGCGTACAGGGTTTCACAGTTTAACAGGATTCTGCCAGGTTCGTCCAGAATTTCACTGTGTCTGTGTACCCGATGCAGTTTCCATGCATACGGGAAAAAACCCCTCTGTGGACTCTATAAGTTGAATCTACATAAAACAGGTGAAATTAAAACCAATTGGAATTATGTTTCCCAGCGCTGAACTTCAGATTCACAAGTTTGAAACCAAAGAAAAAGTACTTAAAGTCAAACACACTGATGCGCAGAAATATAGAACATAGAACAGTCCAGCACAGAACAGGCCCTTCAGCCCACGATGTTGTGCCAACCATTGATCCTCATGTAAGGTAAACCTAATGTACGAACCCTCAGATTTCTGAGACCATATGCATGTCCAGCAGTCTCTTAAATTTCCCCAATGACCTCGCTTCCACAACTGCTGCTGGCAACGTATTCCATGCTCCCACAAGTCTCTGCGTAAAGAACCTGCCTCAGACATCCCCTCTATACTTTCTGTCAAACAGGGTAAAATTATGAGCCCTCGTGTTAACAATTTTTGCCGTGGGAAAAAGTCTCTGGCTATCAACTCTATCTATGCCTCTCATTATATTGTACACCTCAGTTAGGTCCCCCCTCTTCCTTCTTTTTTCCAATGAAAAACGTCAGAGCTCAGACAACCTTTCTTCGTAAGATAAGCCCTCCATTCCAGGCAGCATCCTGGTGAACGTCCTCTGAACCCTGTCCAAAGCATCCACATCTTACCTATAATAGGGCGACTAGAACTGGACATAATATTCCAAGTGCGGTCTAACCAAGGTTTTACAGTGCTGCAACAAGAGCTCACGGCACTTAAACTCAATCCCCCTGTTACTGAAAGCCAAAACACCATATGCTTTCTTAAGAACCCTGTCCACTCGGGTGGTAATTTAAATGGATCGATGTAACTGCACACCAAGATCCCGCTGTTCCTGCACACTGCCAAGAATCCTGTCTTTAATCCTGTACTCAAATTTCAAGTTCGACCTTCCAAAATGCATGTCTTTGCATTTATCCAGGTTGACCTCCATCTGCCACCTCTCAGCCCGTCTCTGCATCCTGTCAATATCACGCTGCAGCCTAAAGCAGTCCTCTATACTGTCAACGAATCCTCCAATCTCTGTGTGGTCTGCCAACTTGCTAACCCATCCTTCAATCTCCTCATCTAAGTCAGTAATAAAAAATACAAAGACTAGAGGCCCAAGAACAGAGCCCTGCGGAACACCACTCACCACTGACTTCCAGGCAGAATACTTTCCTTCCACTACCACTCTCTGTCTTCTGTCGACCAGCCAACTCTGTGACCAGACAACTAAATTTACCTGTGTCCCATTGCCCATGACTTCTGAACGAGCCTACCATGGGGAACCTTATCAAATGCCTTGCTGACGTCCACATACACCACATGCACCGCTCGACCCTCATCAACTTGTCTAGCAACATCCTCAAAGAACTCAGTAAGATTCGTGAGGCATGACCTGCCCCTCACAAAGCCGTTCTGTCTGCATATACTCAAACCATGCTCTTCCAGATGGACATAAATCCTATCCCTCAGAATCCTTTCTAACACCTTGCAGACGACAGACGTGAGATCGACTGGTCTGTAATTTCCGGGGATTTCCCTATTTCCTTTCTTGAAGAGAGAAATTACATTTGCCTCCCTCCGATGGAGAGCGAGGATGCAAATTGAAAAATAAAATAAAATAATTTAAAATATCCATGTTGCTAATTACTATTCAGTTGACTGGGTATTTCGAATAAAATTTGGACCATAAACATATAATGAAGTAGATCAGGACCTGTTCAGATTATTTAGATTACATTAGTTCAGATCTGTGTGACACTGGCAAACTATGAAGTGCTCCAATCTGAAAAGAAATGGTGTGAGACTCTACTGTACCATGTTCCTGCATTTCTTTAAGTGTTTTATCCAACTCTGGGAGCCCATAGCGCATTTTCACAAAGGATACCCACATCATCCTTTGGGTCTGAAGGGTCTTTCTCCTGTACCAGATTTAGCAGCAGTTTGGGGAACTGTCCGCCCGGTTTATCTTCTCCACGAGCTCAGTAATTTCTTGGAAAGAATAATCATAAATAGATTGAGTAGTGCCGTGAAAGATAAATTTCGTTAACGAGAAGGAAAAGATCTCCTTAGGAATGGGATTTTGAACCTGTAAAGCAGTCACTGCACCAAATCATGAGCCATGGTGAATATGGGTGAGTATACTGGAGATCTCCTCTGGAAAGAGGCTATCCTAAATGCGCCACTTTGCCCTTAAACATTGCTGTTCCATTTACTGCACCCGAGTTGCTTTCACGACAATTACTGGGCCATGTACTGATCCAGTGTGATCAAGAGTAAAGCAATGAGTAACAGAAGTGGCACATCCAGCCCCTCCAATCTAATCTGTTCACCAGTGAAAATTAAGGTTCAAGACAATGACATTTTTATTGAAAACACTTCATTTGTTCGCCTCATACCTTCCGTGAAGGAACACGGTCGTTGTTTCAGAGGACAATTATTTCAGCTCCAGCCAATCACTGTAACAATGTCTCAGCATTGTGTCCTGGGACCAACTGTGTTCAATCACATGCAGCAAGCACTGGACAACAGCCCTGTATGACAGCCTGGATTGGGTTGACAACTGAGAAGTAATGTTCGTGGCACAGAATTGTCAACTGATCAGTTTCTGTAATAAGAGTCTGATTAACTGCTCTATTTCCCTATTCAATGGCGTGAACATATCTGTCTCAGCAATTATCACATCAAACCTTTTTCAAACTCACTCACCACTGATCAGGTGACGGTACAGAGATATGAGAACGAACATAAACTCAGAGGGAACACGGATTTAAAGTGATCCTGGAGAGTTATGGAAATAGTCTGAATAGAGATCGTGAATGGACTCAAACTGCAGGAAGGATGTTGATAAACAAGCAAAAGAATGCAAACTGAGTGGCAGTAAGGTGAGATAGGATACATGCAATAGAACTTTGGACGACTGAATTTTAATGTGTTCAAAGTAAAGTCTGTCACAGTTGTATTTTAATTATTATTGCTTAGTGTGCCAAAGGCCTGGATGGGTGTTTCGTCAGCTCACGGACTGAGAAAAGAGACCGTGGGATAATGCTATTCAGTGAGAAGCTAGCAATATTTGTGATGTAGATGACAAAGAATTAAAAGCTCAGTCCAAGGACAAAGAAGACAGAGATATTAAGGTTAGACTGTTGGTGGAGTGGAGAATTAATTAAGGTGATGAAGGGATAAAAGTTATTCTAAGCTGATGACATTACAGAGACCAAAATTAACAAGTCATATAATCACACAGTGTCTCGTGTGAAAGTAAGCCTCTTGGCTAATCGAATCCACACCAAACCGCTGAAGAGCATTCAACCCAGATCCACCCACCCGCACCCCCCACTCAATAGGTTGTGTTTCCAGTAAATTGCCAGAGAGTTGGGAGAAAAGATATCACTATCTGCAGGTAATATGCTGTGAAATCCTTTACACCCAGTGGGTGGTGGTGATCTGGAAGTCGCTGCCCAGTATGGTGGAGAAGAGCCTCAATTTGTTTAAAAGGATCTTCGATCAGCACTGAAGGTTCAATAATCGTAACTGCTGCATTGGGGTTTGAAGTGACTGTGAGTGTCATATCCCAGAGTAGACACAATCCAGTCAATGGTCTCATTCTGTCGTGTAACCATTGTATGATGACATGGTACCCTCTACCCATCCTTCCCAATGTCACATACTGACTGAACTCACTAAGCAGGGGTAGGGCTCCATGCTCCCACGGGTCACACACTGTTTTAGTTCGCTATGGGAATAGAAGGAGGGTTTCACACTATCTGGTCTAATTGAGGGGATTCATACACTGTGTGTTCTCACGAGATGTAGGGCATACACACTGTCTGATCTCAATGGGTAGGCGGGGGGAATAATACACTATCTCATCTCACTGGGGGGTCTCGCAATGAGGAACCACATTGCGGGAGGTCACACACTATCTGGTCTCGCTCGGGAGGTTACAAATTGTCTAATCTCACTGGGGGAATTCAATCACTGTCTGATCTCACTAGACGGGAGAGGTCACTCACTGTCTAAGATAATTGGGAGAAGGCATTGGAGAAAAAAACAAACCACTCTGCCTTCCCGCCTCTTGCTCATAGAAACCATATCTGTTCTGAGCCAAACATCGCCTACTCATCATGCCACTGTCAGATCAACTTGACTGCACACAGCTCAGGAACAAACACTGAAACGAAACTTTACCTAAGCAGTTTCCCGAACGAATGAATACACTACTTAGATGATCTGCGAACTGGTTTTCCTACCTCACAATAGTTTCGCCGCACCTGAAGCCCCAAGGGTGCTCGCCCCGGGTGCTCAATCTCCACAAAGCCGATGCAGACAAGGTGGTACCAAGTTACCTGACAAGAATCAATTTTACCGTCGGGATCTGTTGAAGCCAGGATGCTACCATGAGCACCTGCTCCTGCAAAATAGCAAACCTCTTTTATAATAGTTAACTCATGGATACTGCTGGACAAACAATTGTTTTCTATTAACTGTATTCGAAAATGCATTGCCTTGTAATGAACATTTCACTGCTGTAACCTTATACTAACTGTTTGTATCTGAAGTTCAGGGAGGAAAATGCTTGTCTTAACTGTGCAAAGTGTCCGTTTTGTACCAATCTGGTCAATTTCTCCTCCTCATGATAGTATGTGAAATAAACCAGTGTTCGTCAATTTCACAAGATCTCTGTATTGCCTCTATTTGTAATTGGACAATTCTCCAACAGGTTGGTTTAGCCTGCAGGTTCTTAACTTATACAGTGTCCCCGACCTGTTTTTTTTTAATGGCACTGGTAAGCTCTACACCTCACTCAGTGGTCCAGGCCTCAGGGAAAGTTTGGACGACTGCTTGAAGGTAGATACAGAAGGGAGACCTAATTCTAATTATCCGAAATTGTCCAATATTTCGGCCACAAGTGCATTCCTCACCGGTATCAGTTGTGTCGTCCTGACAGAGGACAGACGGTCAGGTGAGATGGCAGATCAGATGATTCGTAAAACTTGCCTCCCTACGTTTCGCCAAATTCGGCTATTTTGCGTGATCCTGACCAGAGGTAGCTTGCTGCTGTAAAAAGAAAACCCGTGCCCAGCAAGACAAAAGATTGGAAAGACTGCGGCTTTATTTTCCTGATTGTAAGGTCCTGAGATCGTCCTGACGAGGGCGCTCTTGCATGTTCTGTTCATTTGTCTAGTGTCCTAAACTGTCTGTCGGTCCTATCTGTGTGTTTTTGTTGTACCTGTTCGTCTTGTTTGTTTCTGTGTTTTTCAGTGCTGCAGCCTGCTTTGCTTTCCCAAGTCAACCACTTGAAGGGAAATGGTTGCGCAGAACTCCAGACTGTGTGAGAATGGAGCACCCACGGGAACACCTCTGGCTCGTCCCCTTGGTGATAGAAGTTCACGAACACTGATTTTCTCGTGGAGAATACCGAGATGCCATTAGCAAGTACGTATGCTTCAAGGCCAAGGTAGGAGGTCCTCTCATTACACCTGACTCACTGGCGGACATAGTATTAAAAGAGACAGGGGATCGCAGATATGTGAACCACTTTAGTGGGAACCTATACACACTGTTCATACGGGAGTTCCTTTAAAATAGACACATTTATTATTGCACCTCGAGTATTGCGGGTGGGCATGGGGCCCCTCCTGGGGAAATGCCTACATGTTGCAGCGCCTGAAGAAGGGAAATTGCGAAGGGACACCAGCCCCCTTAAATAAAAGAGCGCCTTCAGGTCCTAGATTTTGCTGTTTCCCTAGACTCCCTGCCACTTGCCCCTCCGGCATATATACCTTAGTGCCCAAACATTCCCCTCCAGAACTCAGTATGAGACCCACTCATAAACAACTGCATTGGTTACCTCTCAATCCCAGAAAGAGCCATAAACGGACATGACGACCACAGAGCAGACTGATCTAAGACTGCCACCCGATCCCACTCAGACTAACAGGCTGATGCGGACAGGAGCTGCTCCCTGAAAGTAGAAAATCTCGATCACCAGCACCCTTGCATTATGACCGGTACCAATCCCCTCACGTTGAGGTTCGAGCCATGTTGTGGGATGCCCCAGACCTGCTAAAGCACCTGATCGCATATCACATTTGGCTATTTCAGATGTGTTCTATTTACAATTACCTACCACAGGACGTCCAAACCTCCTCGTGCACTTTAAGGCTGTGTGGGACTCCACAGCGGACATACCCTTGCTAGAGAACGAGAAATTGGCCGTTCAGACCTACGTCAATTGCATCCAGCCTCAACATGGTCAACTGCGCAAGACACACAATTTGACTGGTCAGACAACAGAGTGGGAGACACACTCACCACTTTAAACAAATTAAACAGAAATGAATTTTCTGAGTTGCAGAAACAGAAGGAAGTGTACCCCCGCCACACACAACCTCATAACCAAAGCGGCAGGTACATGCAGGTGCAGCAGAGCCCTTACAAGACTAAGTATCAGTGCAGGTTCTGCGATAAGAGGGACCACTGGGCAGCCATCAGTCATCAACAGCCGAACGCGTCCACCCTCCTAGCCACAATAAGAATGGGTCCCTCCACAGTGGCAGCTGCAGCAGGCCACCTCCACTATGGCTGATCCATTCCCTTGGGACCCGAAAACTAGGGTTGCCGCAGGAGTTAGGTGCTGCAGGCCGCCTCTATATTCCTTTCCCACTCTCCGGCTGAGAATCCAATGATAGACGTGGAGGTGGGGGTCGTCCTATTTAAGTCTTGGTGGACTCCCGGGCCACATACTCATCTGCACTTCCCTCTGCGGAACTCTCTCCTCATTCACAAACTATTCACAACGTGTGTGTCTCTGTAGTACCCATAGTACAGCCAGTAAAATTCCTATTTATGCTTAGCATAGGTACTGCCACTGCTCTTGGCACAGCGATAATCTCTGCCTCCTGCCCAGTAGTCCTCCTGAGCTGGCAAACTCTGTAAATTAAACGGTAGCATTCATTGCTTTCCCCAGCTTCTCACGTTCAAGATCCCTCACACACATTACATTATGCTGAAGACAGCCATTTTCTGCAGCCCGGGGTCCTCACACCCCCACAAGTCGCATCTACATCTGGTCGTGTTCATACACATCTTTGCGTGCTCTCCTTGACCCCCTCTTCTCCCTATTGCCCACTGCCTTTCCATCCCTCACAGTATCCTTCCTGCGCTGTGATATTGGCAGGATGATTCCTCTGTCAGTTTCACTGCATTGCCTCAGGCCCACAGGCTTATTACCCGACACTGCATTTGCGGTCCCCCATGTTTCTCACCACCCAATGATTTTGACTTGACTGTGTATTATGGGATCAGAAGGGGGAGCAGCGAAAGTCCAGCAGTGTGCAGAACAGTCTGCATTGTTCTGCCACGATCCGACCTCGACTCCACATATTTTCCTCATCATCAAGAGCCTATCGCTCCCCAAGGACTTGGGAGCTATGACGGTGCGACTGCAAAAACGACCACTGCAATTTGCGCCCCTTGACCCTGCAACTGCCGTCGAGGTTAAGATTGCACAAACAGGGAAGAATGAGTTCTGTGTGCGCTGCACTCTCGTACCAGTACAGGCCACCTTCACCAAATAAAGTCTGGCCACTGCCCTCTCTTACGTAGACCCCCTACTCTTGTCCGACCTTCAAGCCTCGCTCTGGGCTCAGCATTCAAATGATGCAGTCCTCGTGCTATCTGCCACACCACATACTACCACACTCAAACAGGGAGCTGCACTGCCGTCAAAACGACAGTTCCCCCCTGCCCCAGCGGGAAGAGAGGGAATCAAACCGGTTATTGACTCCCTCTTGTAACAGGGCATCATACTGCCTACGACCAGTTCCTGCAATACCCCTCTCCAGACCATTCAAAACACTGGAACGCCAGGGAAATGGTGCTTCATTCAGGACCTACGGGCAATCAATGTCAATGTTGTTCCCTGCTCCCCAGCAGTTCCTGACACTAACACAATTTTCATCAGCATCTCTGCCTCAGCAACTTGCTTTTCTGTAACCGAACTCCGTTCAGCCCTTTTCTCCATCAAGTTGTCCCCTGAGAGCCAGTACCTTTACTTAGGGAGGCCGCCATTATACATGAGCACGGCTACTCCAGGGGTATATGGACAGCCCCACTGTATATGCTTCTGCAGTACATCGGACACTCAGAACCCGCCACCATTCCAAAATATCTTGCTTCAGTGTACTGACGACTTGTTAGTGGCCTCCACCTCTGCTGATGCTTGCATACAAGACACTGTTGCCTTATTCCACTGCTTGGCACAGGGTGGAAACAAAGTCTCCATAGACAAAATACGGGAGAAAATACACTACCTGGGATGTGAACTCTCGCGTGGCCTCAGAGCACTGTCAAAGAAGCGGGTACCAGCTAATACTAAACCCGCCTGCCACACGGGCTCAGCTGCTAGCTTTTCTGGGCATGATTAATTATTGCAGGCACTGGATTCCTGACCAACGTGCTATTTACGTCCGACGGGAGGCATCCTTACCAAAGCAGCTTGCAAAGGTGAGTTGGACACTTGAAATGGAATAGGCGTTCACAGAACTCAAACATTTTGAAATGTCCACTTCTGGTCTGGGGATTCCGGACTATCCACAGCCGTTGCAACTCTATGTGACTGATAAAGAGGGATATGCATCCCATATTTTCACACAGGTCCCTGGGGATCTCCGGCGCCCTATACCCTTCTACACTGTACAATTGCAGCTGTTTTAAGGGGAATGCAGGCCTTTTAAAGTGATGTGGTAACGGCAGAGAAATCCAGCCCCATTGCCCTGGATTATCTATGCACAGTTCTGGTTCCCCATTCGAGATCCCTGCCGCTTAACTCGGCAGCAACTCAACGTTTTACAATCGGAGAACAGGCTAAGAGGTCTCTTCCAGGCCAACCTCTCCCTTCAGCGTTGCCTCACCTTAAACCCCGCCACTCTTCTTCCTGTCACCCGGGAAGCCTCTGCGGAACACCATGATTGCTTAGATTTAGTGCAGCAGATTGTCAACCCGTGCCCTGACTTCTTTGAGACATCAATAGGCAACCCTGAAGTGATCATGTTCACAGATGGGTCTTCATTCAGACACTCAGACCGACCGACACTGACGGAGTACACCATTTGCACCCCCTTTGAGCTCCTCAAGGCTGTCGTGCTTGACATCTGCAGAAGCTGCAGAATTATTCGCCCTCATCAGAGCCTTTATTATCAGTGAAGGTAGTTCAGGTAACATTTAAACAGACTCCAGATATGCTTTCGGAGTCGTCCACAAATTAGGCACTATATGGAAGTAAAAGGCATTCATTATCTCGGCAGAGAAGCCATTGTAACATGCTCAACCAATCGTCAATTTAATAAAAGACATCCTCCTACCCTCCACTGGTGCTATCAATGGTAGCTGGAACGAGACAGGTCCTCTGAAGTGACCACTCTCAACCAACCACCGCAAAAGGGAAATTAGGGGGTAATTGTCGGCCGCTGGAATTCAGCAGGGTGCCAATTTAAAAAAAATGTAAGGGATGGTTCTACCTAACCCCCACCCAACCAACACCACCACCATACAATCCATCCCACAAACCCGCGGCCTTACTCCTCACAGACACTACCGGACAGGGTGCACTCATGGGATTCCACAATAGCCGTCCAACCAGGTGGAATGCTGGCAGGAGCCTGTGTGCTAACTCCTTGCTCCTTACTCCCTCAGCAAGCTGATGCAGAGTACGAGGCAGTAACCTGAATATTCAAGTTCACAACAGGACCACCCAAAATACCGATTTCACCACCGCCTGGACACGACACAGACCGACTGTGTACAGACCTACAATGGCATATACGTTATTTGTGTCCACAAAGCCCACCCCGCCTACGGTTAACCTGGATTGTGAGCTGCTATGTTGGGTACGTTGTCCCTTTTGTCTTCCATTCCGAGTCTTCTCGTGTTACAAAACCATTATCTCGAAGGAAGTGAACCCTCACAACCCATGCATCAATCCGATTTGAATTAGAAACCTGGCAGTTTCCAACCACCTTTGAAGAGATGGCCAATGCCACTGCCAAAGAGCTCTCACAGCTGAATGTGGAGATTGTTTGTTTGTTCACTTGCCCCTGACTCAGAATATTTAGACGTGGACTCGGACTTCAATTACTACCCCACTGATTATGAACCTCCTCCCCCCCTCCTCCCTCCCGGTTCAGAATATGTTCCTCCAACCGTAACTTAACGCTTCCCTGGCAAAATAGAAAAGGCTAATTTCTGGGAGATAAACAAACCACTATGCCTGCCCACCATCTGCTCACAGATCCATATCTGTTCTTAGCCAAACACAGCCTACCTATAATGACACTGACAGATCAACTTGACTACGCTCCTAGTTCAGCTCAGGAACTAACAGCGAAACGAGAAACCTAAGCAGTTTCACGACTGAAGTAATACACTACCTAGATGAACTGCTGACTGGTTTTCCTACTTCACAGTAACGGCATTTCCTCTCTGTCCCAGTACTTGATCCTCACAAAACCCATGCAGTCTAGGTGGCACCAAGATACCTGACAAGAATGAACACGACCTCAGGGACCGACTGAAGCTAGGATGCTAACCATTTGCAACCGTTCCTACAGATTATCTAAACCTCCCGTTACAATTGTTAACTGATGGATATTGCTGGACAAGTTTTTCGTTAAATTTAATCGAAACTACATTACATTGTAATTAACATTTCTCTGCTGTAACCCTTTAAGAACTGTCTGTATCTAAAGTTCACGGAGGAGCATGCTTGACTTAACTGTGCAAAAGTGTCAATTGGGTTGATTTCTTCTCTCCATGATATCCTGAGTAATTAACCAGTGCGCGTCAATTTCACAAGATCAGTGTGTGGCATCTATTTTTAATTGGACAATTCTCTGACAAAGGGACTACACACTGACTGATCTCAATGAGTAGGTGAGAGCTCACACGCTGCCTGATCACACCGCGGGGACCACGCTGACCTTAATGGGGTGCTTACCATTGTTTGGTCTCTGAGTTGGGGACCACACACTGTCTGATGTCATTGGGGGGGGGGGGTGTTCGCACACTGGTCTCACTGGGGTGGGTCACACACTTTCTTACCTCACTGTGTGGGGTCACACACTGTCTGATCTCACTGTAGCGTGGGGATTCATACACTGTCGATCTCACTATCGGGTGAGTGGTCACACACTGCCTTACCTCACTGATGGAGCACACACTGATCTCACTGGCAGGGAGATCACACACTGTCTGAACTCACTGAAGGAAGCCACTTCGTCTGATCACGCTGGGGGAGTCAGACACTGCCTAATCTCTCTGGGATGGTCCCACATTGTCTGATTTAACTGAGGTTTGTGGGGTCACACGGTCTGATCTCAATGGGAGGGGTCATGCACTGTCTGAATACACTGGGGGGTCACACACTGTCTGATCTCACTCGGGGTCACACACTGATCAAACGGGGGAGTAACACACTGTCTGATCTCATTGGGTGGTTCATTCACTGTCTGATCTCACTGGGGGGTCACACAGTGTCTGATCTCACTGCGGGGCACCTTTTGACTGATCACACTGGGGGATCACCCACTGTCTGATCTCACAGGGGGTCGCACACTGTTTGATCTCACTGGGGGATCACCCACTGTCTGATCTCACAGGGGGTCGCACACTGCTCTCACTGTGGTGAGTCACAGACTGTGTTACCTCACTGCGTATGGTCATACGCTGTTTGTTGTCACTGAGGGTTGGGGGGTCAAACACTTTCTGATCTCACTGAGGCGTGGGGTGTCACACACTATCTGTTCTCACTGGGGGCTGAGGAATCACACATTGCCTTACCTCACTGGGGGGCACACATTGCCTTATCTCACTGAGAGGGAGAGGTCACTCACTGCCTGAACTCACTGAAAGGTCACACTTTGACTGATCACACATGGGGGTTACACACTGTCTGATCACACTGGGGGTACGTCATACAATGTCTGATCTCACTGGGGGTTGTGAGGTCACACACTGCCTGATTTCACTTGGGTTATTGAATCAGACACTATGTGATCACACTGGGAGGCATCACGCACTGTCTGATCCCACTGGGGTTGTTCACACACCGTCTAATCTCACTGGGGGTCACACACTTTCTGATCTCACTGGGGGGTCACACAGTGTCTGATCTCAATCGGGCTCACATTTTGTCTGATTACACTGGGAGGTCAAACACTGCCTGATCACACTGGGGGAGTCACACATGGTCTGCTCTCATAGGGGGTCACACTGTCTTACTTCACTGGATGGGGTCACACACTCTCTGATCTCTCTGGGAATGGGGGATACACACTGTCTGATCTCACTGGGGCGTGGGTGGGGTCATACATGTCTGATCTCACTGACGGATGAGGGGTCACACACTGCGTCATCTCACTGAAGGGGTCTCACCCAGGCTGATCTCACTGGGGCGAGGTCACACATTGTCTAATTTCACCAAGGTGTCAATTTTTTTCTGATCACACTGGGAGGGGTACACGCCGTCTGATCACACTTGAGGAGTCACACAGTGCCTTATCTCACATGTGGTCCCACACTGATCTCATGGGGATAGTTCGCACACTGTCTTACCTCACTGGGTTGGGTCACACACTCTCCGATCACTCTGGGAGTGGGGGTTACACACACTGTCTGATCTCACTGATGCGTGGGGGTCACACATGTCTGATCTCATTGAGGGGTGAGGGGTCACACACTACCTGATCTCACTGGGGTGGTCACACACTGTCTGATCTCACTCAGGCAAAGTCACACACTGTCTAATCTTTGTCTGATCACATTGTCTGATCTCACATTGTCTGATGTCATTGGGGAGGGCCACACACTGCCTGATCTCACTGGCGGATGGGAGTCACACACTGTTTGATTTCACTGGTGGATCAAATACTGTCTAATCATACTGTGGGGAAGAGGGTTATAAACTGTTGGATGTTTACAATTTGACTCCAAAGTCGCATTCGGACCTACTTTAGCAGTGCGTGCATTAAGTGTATTGGATTCATTCATTCAATATATCACTACAGTGTTAATCCAATACACCATTCACACTGACTCTCTATTTGTGAAAATTAAATAAATTTCTCACCATCACCAATGAATAAAACATAGATATGCTCCTTCACTGGTGACTGTACATGCTCGATAGTGTGTTACACCCGCGTGCTCTTTGTCTAGGGCTAACTGTGTTCCTTCTCGTGTGCACAAGGGTATTTGGCAGACATGCACACTTCACAGACTCTTGTCATTTGCCAACGAGTGGTGTGGCTTATGCGATGTCAATTTAATGGCCGAGCCAGCATGATGTTTCGGGTGGCCATTCAGTGTATGTCCTGTCCTGATTCATTCCGCCAACCACCAATTAGTACTGTTCAGCCAATAGATAATTGGAATGCTTAAGCATCATGTGCACCTGGGCAGTTAAATCTGGGCATGATGTTGCTGCTCTGAGTGTTCCCTCCTTCCTGGAGAGGGTCCAGGGCGGAAATTAGGTTTTAACTTGTGTTGCAAACATTATTGAAGTGGGTTTTGGAAGATCACAGGAGGGGAGAGGGGTTGTCCAGAGTACAGGGAGGATAATTCAATTTGAAGTTAGAAATTGGAGTCATAGCAATGTACAACAAAGAATAAGGCCCTTCAACACATTGTGTCAAAAACAACCACTTGCCTATTCTTGTGCCATTTTCCAGCTCTTCGCTCATGGCTGCCTTCCCCTTGGCATCACGAGTGAATATCTCAATAATTCATAAACGTTTCAAGGATTTCTGCCTCTACCACCCTTACAGGCAGCCAGTCCCAGATTCACATCACCCTTTGAGTGAAAAATCCTTTTCTCCGTCTGTAAACTTTCTGCCCCTTACCTTCAATCAATGCCTCTTGGTTATTCATTCAATTCTAAGGAGAAAAGGCTTTATTAATATCTACTTTATCCATACCCTTCATAATTTTGTACACCTCAGTCCGGTTCCCCTGAGTTTCGCTGATCGAAGGCAAACAATTCCAGCCTCTCTAGTTTCACTTCATAGGAGAAACAATCGAGACCTGCCAATCTCCCCTGTCACCTTCTTTGTGTTTGTTTTTAATGATGGTGGCAGTATCAGGGTAGGCAGCGTTTGGGTCCCTCAACCCGATAACATTCAATCACTAAGACAATCACATCATTCTTCGTTTCTCTTTTTTCTTAGTCTTCATCCTTTCTTCCATTTGCTTGTGATAGTCGAGGAAGATGGTATCAGTGGCGTCTGCAGTGGCAGCATTATTGGTCGAATATGTGAATCCTGGCAATGGCAGTGAATAGGCCCAAGTACACAACCATTTATTTTGATTGATAACATTGAATTGGTGTTAATGAGACAGTGGAATGGAAAGACTAAGCCAGGAAGCTTACAGCGTTCATTGTCGAATGGAATGAAGCCAGACCATATCCAAGCCATTCATCCTCACTTCATATTGAAAGAAACGTTGATGAGACACTGCCACAATGTTTCGGGTATAAGAATAGATCTAAGTTTCAGTAGAATTGTTCTTGAGATGGCTAGGCGACTACGGTTGCGTTAATTAAAAAACAATAAATTAAAATATCCAGTACTGTCTTATGAAAAAACATTCCTAAAATAGAAATTCCATTTAAAATATGCTAATTACATTGTTCCATCAAACTGCTACGAAACCAATGCACTCAGAAATGACAGAAATAACATGCTAAAACAAGGCACTCAAATCAGATGGATCCCACATCCACTTCAGATAACATAGGGACCGAGAAACAGGAACCTTATGTGTGGGAATAACAGCTCCAACTTCAGCTGGATGAGCTGTAATCATAAACTTTTTAAATATCATCTTCTCCCAAAGCAGATTTTAAACCAGCATACACATTTCGGAACTATAAGGTTACACGGGATATTAGAGGGAATGACTGGTTTTGCAAAGTTGCATATTTACCTATCTTGTGTTTCAAAGATGATAAACCACGTCTTGTAGTCAACCGTGTCTCATTAGTGTAAAACAAAGATCACTGAGTAAACAAGCAGTCACCATTGAAAAACAAAGCTTCAGGAGCATATTGTCAATGGCTGAGGGGAAATGGCCAACATGATTAATTATTTTTACCTCAACACTCGCAGGAGAAAACAAAACAAGTAAAGTTTAACTGATGTCCTTTGGGAAGGGAATAACCACTCTCACGTAAACTAACTAATGTGCGACTCCAGACTCACAGAATGATTGTTGATTATTAACTGCCCTCTGAGAGCAGCAATAAACGCTAACTTCGCCAGCGTCCCTCTCGTCACATGCAAGGCCATGCTGCAGCAGTACAAAACCCTGGTTAGATCACACTTGGAGTACTGTGAGCAGATCCATGAATTACACCATAGGACGGACGTATTGGACGTGGAGGAAGTAGATTTACACGAATGATTACTGGAGGTTAGGGACTTAGGTCTGAGGAGAGATCGTTACCCTGTCTTCTCTAGAAATGAGAAGATAGGGTAGATAGAGATAAGTTGTTGCCACTGGTTAGGGATTCTGGAACAAAAGGACGTTGTCTGACAATTAGAACTAGCGTATTCAGGAGAGATGTCAGGAAGCACGTGGACCACAGAAAGGGTGGTGGACGTTTGAAAGTCTCTTCCATAAACATCAGTGGATGCTGGACCAGTCGTTACCTGTAAATCTGAGATGGATTTTATTTTGTTAAGCAAAGGCATTAACGAATAAATGTCAAAGAAAAGGAAACGTAGTTAGGCTACAGATCAGCCATTGAATGGCAGAAAAGGCTCGAGTGGCTGAAAGGCCAGTTGTTCCTCTGACTATTAATCTCCTCCCAGAGGCTTTCCAAGACATTGCCATCCTTTAAGCTGCATCTGTGTCAACCTTTAATTCTCAGTCTATCTGATTTGACTTTATCTTTGTTGCTCTCGAATTGGCGCTCTCACAATGATACTCTATTCAACCTTTCCTTGTTCCACTGTATTCAATCTTCTTGCTACAAGTCTCCATTTACACCTCTCTCCACTACATTGCAATAAAATGCCATCCTCTTCTCCTGTACTTAACCCTTTCATATTTCCCTTGTATTTAATCCTCTCACTATTACGTTCTACTTGACAATCTCCTTGTTACGAGGCAAAAAGTGAGTACCTTAGATGCTGGAAACCAGAGCCTAGATTCGAGCGGTGCTGGAAAAACACAGAAGGTCAGGCACCATCGGAGGAGAAGGAAAATCGACGTTTCGGGCAAAAGCCAAGTCGGAAATGTATAAGAATCCATCATCCGTCGTACACCGGTACCACTCCCCAGCTCTTCGTCCGCTACATTGATGACTGAATCTACGCCACCTCGTGCTCCCGCGACGAGGTTGAGCAGTTCATCCACTTCATCAACACTTTCCATCCCGACATTAAATTCAACTGCACCATCTATGACACCCCCCTCCCCTTCCTGGACCTCTCCATCTCCAGTAATGACGACCGACTTGACATTGACAGTTTTTACAAATGCACCGACTCCGACAGCTACCGGAATTGCACCTCTATTCACCCTACCTCCTTAAAAAAGGCCATTCCGCATTCCACATTTCTCTGCATCCGCCGTATCAGCTTCCAGGAGGACCAGTTCAACCACAGAACACACCAGAAGGCCTCCTACCTAAAAGACAGCAATTTCCCTTACCACGTGGTTGAAGATGCCCTCCAACACATCTCGTAAAAGTCCCGCACCTCCGCCACCCCTCCAACTGCGACAGGGACAGAACCTCCTGGACCTCACCTTCCACCCTACCAACCTTCGCATAGACTGCATCATCCACCGAAATTACTGTCACCTCCAAATGGACCCCACCACCAGAGATATACTTCCCTC
This sequence comes from Chiloscyllium plagiosum, assembly GCF_004010195.1. Lineage (NCBI taxonomy): Eukaryota > Metazoa > Chordata > Chondrichthyes > Orectolobiformes > Hemiscylliidae > Chiloscyllium > Chiloscyllium plagiosum. Next base: position 855,932 of record NC_057755.1, on the reverse strand, counting down.
ACCACCCCTTTCCACTTTCCGCAAAGTCCGTTCCCTCATTGAGTATCTGGTCAGGTCCACGACCCAAACAACCCACCCTCCCCTCCTGGCCCCTACTCTTGCCACCGCAGGAATTGCAAAACCTGCGCCCACACCTCCTCCCTTACATCCATCCAAGGCGCCAAAGGAGTCGTCCAAATCCATCAAAGTTTCACCTGCACATCCACCAATGTCATTTTGTTGTATAAATTGCTGACGATACGATCTCCTCTACATTGGCGAGACTGTACGCTTCTCGCAGAATGATTTAGGGATCATCTCCGGGACTCCTGCATCAATTAACCCCACCGCTCCGTGGCCCAACATTTCAACTCCGCCTCCTACTCTGCCGAGGACATGCAGGTCCTGGGACTCCTCAACCGCCACTCTTTCTCCACCCAACGCCGGGAGGAAGAACATCTCATCTTCAGCCTCGAAATACTTCAACCCCGAAATACTTCAACCCCAGGGAATCAATATGGACTTCAACAGTTTGCTCATTTCCCCTCCCCCAGCTCACCCCAGTTCCAAACTTCCAGCTCTGCACGATCGTCATGACTTGTCCTGCCTGCCAATTTTCCTTCCCACCTTTCCGCTCCACCCTACTCTCTGACCTATCACATTTTTCGCACATCCTTCCACCCATTGTACTCTTTGCTACATTCCCCCACGCTCCTCTCTCAACTATCACCTTCATCCCTACCCCATCCACCTATTATACTTTTTGCTACCTACACTCACACTCCTCTCTGTCCTATCACCTTCATCCACCTATTGTACACTTTGCTACCTTCTCCCCAGCCCCAGCACCTCTCATTTATTTCTCCAACCTGAAGGGTCCATGCCTCAACTCCTGATGAAAGGTCTTTGCTGAAACATCGTTTTTCCTGCTCCTTGGATGCTGCCTGACCTGCTGTGCTTTTCCAGCGCCACTCTAATCTAGACCCTCTTCTTGCTTGTGTCAATTCAATCCTCTCTCCATTATTCTCTCTTGAATTATCTGTCTATTACAATCTTTAACTCCTTCTCTGACTGTATTTAAGGCTCTCTCTTCCCCTGGCTCTTTTCAATTATTGTTTGCCAAATATACAATGAGAGATCAGGTGTCCCTGCCTATTTATTCTGCGTCGTCGCAAACACGTGGCTGATGGTTCTCTGCGCAGCTGCCCCTCCAGGACACACAGGGACTGCAGATCCCACCCCCCCCACAAAGCACACGAGAAGCTCAGCATTTACACCACATGGTCAGTATTGCTGATGAGTAGAAGACAGGCACAAGTTCAACACACACTAATGATTATACGTAAACAAGAACAGCTTCAATGCACAACAACATTTATTTCCAAACATGAACAGTTCCATTATAGGACAATGCACATAAACACAAACAGTTCCAATATATGACTACACATATAAACACATAAACACTGCCAAAGCGCAATTTTTCATATAATAACATTTACAGCTCAAATGCATGACAATATGTCTGCAACGGTTCCAAGACACGACCATGTTTATAAAAAAGCGTGAACACCTCCAAAACAAAGCAGGATTTAAATATACCATACACAGCAATATTTATATTTATATTTATAAACAAAAGGTTCCCTTACAAAATAACAGTTATTAATAAATGCAAACGGTTTCAATGCACAGTAATATTCACATGTAAACAGGATCAGTTCCAATACAAAACAACATTTACACACAAGCATCTCTATACAACAATGAATAATATATATTATACGTACGGTATGAAAATGCAATGCCTTGTATGTGAATGACTGAGTAAGGAAGCGAAAGAACTGTAGCCAGATTTGCAGATGGGACAAAAATAGGTGGGAAGGCAAGTTGCGAGAGGGATACAGGCAGTTTACAAGAGATTTTGATAGGTTGAGTAAGTGAGCAAAACGTTTTCAATTTAACGGGAAAATATGAATTTGTTTATTTCAGAAGTCTGGGTAAAAGAGCAGAGTATTATTTAAAAAGGGAAAAGGTGAAGAAAGCTACAACTCACGCGACTTGTAGTAATTGTGCACAAAACACAGAAAACACAAGACACAGTTACAGCAGGTAATCAAGAAAGCCCTTATAGGATGCTGCTAAATAATAAAAACCCATTGTTTTTTGTGGCAAGTTTTATCATGGGCAGAGAATTAGCTGACTGGCAGAAGTCATATAGTAGCAATGAATTGGTCTTTTCAGGTTGGCAACTGCCTGCTAATGGAGTACCGCAGAGGTTACTTTGGGACCACAAGTATTCACGTTATGCATTAATGATCTGGATGATGGAGGTCATTTTTGAAAAAGGTTGTACATGATGCAAAGATTGGTGGAGTAACAGATAGTGCTGAGGTCGCACAGCGGCTGAGAAAGGACTAAGGCAGACCAGTAACGTGGGCAAACAACTGGCAAATGAAATACAATGATGCAAGTAAGAGTTCACGAACTGGGGACAGAAGAATGGAGGTGCAGACTATTTTCTTGTGATGAAAAGTCTTTGGAAACTTGAAGCACGCATGTCACTAATGAGCGCTTGGTCAGGATTCCAACCAGGTTAATGTGCAGGTTCAATTGGTAGCTGGGAAGTGTTACAAAGGGGAATAGTTCGATCCCCTCTGATAAGTAAAGCTAACCACAAGTCCCAATCTGCTTTGGTGGGAGCAGAGGTTTCCTTCTAATAATTAAACCTGAAATAGCCAGAGAAGCTCGCCTTGCCTCTCATAATCTGTGAGAAGTGTGGTAAAATGAAAAGAGTCCTTGATATTCATTTTATAAGTAACAAGTGGCAATTTATTTATTTAACCCTAACAATTAATAAATTAACAGAATTTCAAACAAACCGAACAATTCTCCCAACTACTAACAATTCTCCAACTGAATGAAATTCCACTGATATGCTGTTTTAATAAAAACATGTCCCACCTATATAAATCTAAGTCTTAACAAAACAATAAATTGAACACAGTCTCTCAAAGTTCACACAGATTGGATCTTTTGCTCCGCCTTCTCTGCTGTCTCTCAGTCTATGTTCTGATCTTAAGTCACAAATGCCTTTCTTCAACTGATCCTGCTGTCATGGATGGTTTATCTGCAATTTCTTTTGTCTGGAACATTAGCTAAACTTGCCATGGTACCTTTTTTTAGATAGATGATGCTTTCTCTGTGAATTGAAAATTGTTACTTCTTAACATGGCAATTGGCTGTCTCCAATTTTCCAAATGCCCTCATCGTTTGTATCCTTGATGATCTATTAATTTCTTTATAGTTGGATTACTGTGAGGTAGTCAAAACTATCAGATTTAAATTTAATTGGGTTTTTGTTTCTCAGGCCTGGTTTAAATTGATTGGCCAATATTACATCTGGTTGCTTTAACATTAATACAAACCTAAGGTTTCCAATCACAGACAATTGGGATATGTTTCAATGTCAGAACTGTCTGTAATCTGAAGCTGCTTGCAGACATATTTTTTTCTGTGTAAATCTCTGAGTTTAGAAAATACTTTACCTCTTAAAGGGATCATGCACTCTTTCCTCCTATCATGTTTACAAACAAACAGAAATAAATTCAGACTGAGATATAGGAGCATACTGACAAACGGAAAACATCTTAAAACAGCGTGCGCATACACGTTCCAATCCCTACACACATAAACAAACTTATACAAATTCCGTGGGCGGCACGGTGGTTAACACTCCTGCCTCAAAACGCCAGAGACCAATTCCCACCTCAGGTGACTGGCTGAGTGGAGTTTGCACATTCTCCCCGTGTCTGCATGGGTTCCCTCCGGGTGCTCTGGTTTCCTCCCACAGTCCAAAAATGTGCATTTTAGGTGAATAGACAATGCTAAATTGCCTGTAGTTCTCGGTGTAGCGGAATGGGTCTGGTTGGGTGCACTTCGATGGTTCGGTGTGGACTTATTGGGCCGAAGGGCCTGTTTCCGCACTGCCAGTAATCTAAATTCACACAGGAACACACACCGCCACACAGGAACACAACCACACCCACAAAACATACAAAGTGAAACCAGGTCCCCCCAATCTCGCACTTGCATGCGAGCTGACACAGACAAACTGAGGTGTGGGAACACACAGACATAGAAACACACCCACACATAGAAATTTTATCAGACTGAGACATGGAAACATAGCATGAAGCAAGAATGCACCCAAAAAAACCCACGAACACATACACACAGAAATAGAGAGGACGAAACACAGTAATCTAGAAACGCACCTCCCTTCCCACAGAGGAATACAATCACACTGCAGAATGCCAACACACGGGCACACAGGCACATTAATGCACCTTCACATTCACACACACAGAAATACATTTATACTGAGATATTGTAACAGATGGACACACAGACCGGTAACACATACACTTGCACACAAAAAAAAATCATTCTGCAACATTGGAACACATTTATACACAGACAAGAAATCACACCCAAATCCTCACACATATAGAACTGAAATTATACTGAGAGACATTACATGCCAACCTGCAAGAACTTACAGAAACGTTCCTGTACACACATGAGCGCAGTCAAACACAATGGGTGGCACCGTGGCACAGTGGTTAGTACTGTTGCCTCACAGTGCCAGAGACCCGGGTTCAATTCCCGCCTCAGGCGACTGACTGTGTGGAGTTTGCACATTCTCCCCGTGTCTGCGTGGGTTTCCTCCGGGTGCTCCGATTTCCTCCCATAGTCCAAAAATGTGCAGGTCAGGTGAATTGGCCATGCTAAATTGCCCGTAGTGTTAGGTGCAGGGGTAAATGTAGGGGTATGGGTCTGGGTGGGTTGCGCTTCGGCGGGTCAGTGTGGACTTGTTGGGCCGAAGGGCCTGTTTCCACACTGTAATCTAAAAAAAACTACAGTCAGTTACATACAGACAGAGAGCATCATTTTTAAACAAACACAGAGACGCACCCATAGAGAGACACAGAGAGATCCTGGCCGAGGCACAGAAAAATCTTTACACACCAAGCAACACCCAAACACAGACTGAACAACACATGCACCTACTTAAGCAGAAGAACAGCCAGGAAGATACACACCCCACATTAACGCAATAATAAACCTGTACTCAAAGATATATTCACACAGACTCACAGAACTGTTATGACCCGCAGACACACACAAGCAAAAATAGCATGCACTGTACTGTGCACAGACAGAAACGCTATGGATGCCATATAGAAAACACACATAGATACAAAACAACATATTCAAAGACAAAAACAGAAGAACAGACATCCCCACAAAGGCAATGAAACATACCCACACGCAGACGTACGCACAGACCGTCACACACTGGAAATGAAACGGACACTCATGTACACACACACAGACAAAAACAATCAAAGTGCAGGAAATGGAGGGAAAGTGTATTTACAGAAGTGTAATGGGCATTGCGTCACGTTATTACTGGCGGGTTCCGTGCATTTTGTGTTTTGCAAAATTACATCCTGGGGTAAAGGCAGTGAATGAAGGGATCAGGAATGGATTTGAGCCAATACACGTGCACATATACTTAACTGAGATAGCAATTGTCTGACAGAGTCGATGAGAGGAAAAGAGACAGAAAGTAGGAGAAAGAGGGAGAGGCAGAGATAGAGAGAGCACGAGAAAGAGACTGAGACAGAGGCGAGTGAGAGAAAGACATACAGACAGACCAAGTGAATGAGAGATGGACAGAGAAACAGAGAGAGAGAGGCACAGGAAGAGGGAAACTGACAGCAAGAAATTCAGAATAAGTGAGAGTGAGATACAGAGACAGATAAAGACACGAAGAGACGGACAGAGACAAAGACACACAGAAATAGGCAGAGAAATGGAGAGAGAACAATATCCGTGTGATGAGCGAGGAACTGGACTCAAGCATCTCTCTCAAAAATAAAGAAAACTGAACAGAAGAATAACCAACTCAGCCGATATGGTCAACAGCACACGGAATTTCTTTCTTGTTATAATAAAGTGCTTATTGTGATCTGAACAGTGAGAGTCTGACAATCATCATGGTGCAGGAGTGATGAGTTTCTGCCCCTCTACCTTCACTCCTGCAGGGGAAGTGTGGAGACCCTGCCTGCCGGTCTTTAACACTCATCCACACGGCAGTCCGTGATGACCCAATGTTTCAGCTGAACTCATCACTCACAGCTAGTTCGTAATTTCGAATCAATCCTGCAGCCTCTTTCCATCCAATCCCACCCCTGACAATCACCTCTTTCTCCCTTATCTCCTGTGGCTTTGTGACATTATTCAGTATTATTAAACGTGGAGGGGGATAGATTCTTTTTCAGGTTTCGATGGTTGGTGTGTGGGGTGTACGTGGATGGTCCTCAGTGGCGCACGTTACAGTTGGATGAGCCACTATTTTCTAGTGGCAGGAGGACCAGACTTGAAGGGCTGAATGGCGTTCTGCTGCTTATAGTCTGTGTGTCCTCGTGTGTGACAATCCATCAGTCAATCAGTGGTAGCAATGTGTTCCGAGCATAATGAATGGCGACCCATCCTTTTGCCCGTTTCCACAACCACCACTGGTTGTTATACTCAGATTCATGTGATTGTGCTGATGGAATCCTGGCTGTTCATGTGCAATTCCTGCACTGGGAACACTGCGGCTACCTCTGGAGCTCTCTCAGTAATTAAGTGAAGTGTTTCCATGACCAGTTGGTGCACCACTTTCCTTACCTTTGCTCTAAACTTGGACGGATTTACTGCATAAAATAATGTGTGTTGCAGCTGAAATCTTTCAGCATTTCTGAGACATACGTAAAATGAATGACAGAACTGCTCGTTCCATGTCGTGTTCTTTTAATGTGAAAGTACAAGATGTTTGCACTGTACACTACCCATAGAAGTATAAAGCTGATAGCTATGGTGAAGAGGGAAATCTCTGACTTCCTCAGCTCTCTTTGTGACTGTCTCCCTTCTTCTGACCATTCACAGTCTTGCAGACTCGATTGGCCACGAAAATATATCTGACCAGCAAAATGTTCATGAACAGAATTAACACGAATGGGATGAAATTGGTTAAAACGATATCAAACCACGTTAACTCCAGCCATCTAGAATCAGTAAATTAACTTGAATTTATTCTACAATGCCATGTAACATTGTCAATTATCCTCCAAAGTTCAAACCGAAAATAGAAGGGAATGTTTTTTGAACAGATCGGATTAGGAGTTGCAGACAGAACCACAGCTAATACTTTCTCTGTCCAAAATGTTCTCTTCATTTTCAGGCAGCAAATGACCACTAAACGATCAAAGGAGAAAAGGACAGTGAACCAGATGGAATAGTCTGTGGCTTCACGAGGCAGAGCAAAGACACACTGCACGCAGGGGTGAGGTTCAGGAAACTCTTTTGGGATGTAAACGTATTTGAGTTGCCGCAGTATCATGTCCGTTGGAATGAACAGGAGATCTGAAGTTGCCATAGCCAATACACAGCGACCTGTGCATTTAGAGAGGTCACACTTACCATGTGCGATGCTCGAAATCACAAGGAAATTAACTGAAAGAAACAGGAGGTAAAATGCAAATTAGAAACTCATGAGCAAACATTTTCCACGTCGGGCTAGAGAGCAATGGAAGATCTTAGCACCTAACTGGGTGAGCTGGGATCGTTCAGATGTTGAGTTTGAACAGGACAGCTCCAATGGCCTGACCCATTTCGAAGTTGCTCACTCCTGGGTTTGACTATGTGTGAACACGCAATCAACAGATGTCCGCGGGCATAATTATACGATACAAGGAAAGAGTTTTAGAGGCGATCTGAGGAAGATATTTACTTCCAGAGAGTACTGGGTGTCTGGTAATTCAGTGTATTGGAGTGCGTTGCAAGCAGGAAACATCACACACTTAAAAAAAAAAATCTATCTGGATGAACACTTGTGACGGCATAGTATTCAAGTCTACGAGTGTAGATTTCGTATCGCTTTGACAGCACAAACTATATGGACAGAAAGGCCACCTGTGTACATTCTGGTTCTCTGATTCGAAGGAATCCTTCTCGGAAGCAGTTTGGTAAGTGAAGCATTTTAACAAAACAAATGAAATGGCTGTAAATGCTGAAAATATGGACCAGAATCAGATTAACTTAGAAAAACCCAACAAGTATTGCAGTATGTGTGAGGAGTGAACAGAATTAATGGAATCACTGTTCATCAGAACATCTTCATCTAACCATGGGTCACTGAACTCAAAACATCATCTCAGATTTCGCCCCGCAGAAGACCCTATCATTACAAGCAAAACACAAGGGATTTCTAATAGGGCATTGAGGTTGGAAGTGTTGATATTCATCTATAGGAAACATTTATTAAACTGCTCTTCCCACACCAGGCAGTTAGAGTCATAGATATATACATCATGGAAACTGAGCCTTTCCCCAAACCTCCACGCTGACCAGACACCTGAAATTAATCAAATCCCATTTGGCTCTAATCCCTCTGAACACTTTCTCTTAATTCAACCATCCAGATACCTTTAAAATGTATTTTTTGTATAAGCCTCCGTCACTCATTATAGCAGTTCATTCCATACACGCACCACCCTTTATGTGAACATTTACCTCTTAAGTCCCATGTAAAATGCTCCCTTTTCATCATAATTTATGCCCTCTAGTTCTGGACTCCCTCACCCCAGGGGGAAAAAACTTGCCTATTTGCCCTGTCCGTGGCCCTCAGATTTATAAACCAACAAAAGGTCACCCCTCAGCCATTGACCCTACGGGGAAAATATTTTCAGTTTATTCAGGCTTTCCCGAGAGCTAAAACCCTCCAATCCTCGCAACGTCCTTTTAAACATTTTCTGAACCCTTTCAAGTTTCACAACATCCTCCCTTTTGAAGCGAGAACGGAAATGCACACAATATTTCAAAGTGGCCTAATCAATATCTTGTTCAGCCAGATCATGTCCTCCCAACTCCCATACTCAATGCTCTCACCAATAAAAGAGAACATACCGAACGCCTTCTACATTATCCTATCCACATAAGACACCATTTTCAAGAAACCTGAACTCAACGGTCGCTTTGTTGAGTAACACTTTCCAGGATCTCATCTTTAAGTGTACACGACCTGCCATGATTTATCTTTCTAAACTGCAGCACCTCACATTTATCTAAATTTAATTCAATCTGCCACTCCTCGGTCCATTGGCTCATTTTATTAAGAGGTCATTTTACATTGAAGTAACATTCGTCGTTGTTCACTGCAACTCCAATTTTGCTGTCATCTGCAACCCAATTATGTTTCCAAAATTCACATACAAATTACTTATATAAATGATAAAAGATGGTTGTGGTTGTGGATGGCCAGTCATCTCAGCTCGAGGAGATCTCCACAGGAGTTCTTCAGGGTAGAATCCTCAGCCCAACAATCTTCAGCTGCTACATCAATGACGTTCCCTCTGTCCTAACGTCAGAGGTGGGGAGTATCGCCAATTATTGCACAGTGGACAGAATCATTAGCGACTACTGTGATACTGAAGCAGTCAGTGCTCAAATGCAACAAGATCTGGACAATATACAGGCTTCAGCCAACAAGTAACATTCGCCCCTCACAAATGCTGGACAATGACAATCACCAATGAGATACACTCTAACCACTTTCCCTTGATATTCGGCGATGTTGCCTTCACTGAGTCTCCCACTTTCAACATCCTTGGGGTTAACTTTGATCAGAAACACAATTGGACTCACCACATAAACACAGCGGATACAAGACAAGGCATACTGTGGCGAGTAACTCATTTCCTGACACCTCAACATCTATCCACCATCTGCAAGGCACTAGTCAGATCTGTGAAGAAATTCTCCCCAGTTGCCGAAACGGGGGCAGCTACAACATCACTCAAGAAGCTTGACACTATCCCGAAAAACGTACCTGCTTGATTGGCACCACATCCACAAACATTCAATCCCTCCAGCAGTGGCACTGTGTAGCAGCAATGTGTCCACTCGACAAGACGCACTGCAGAAATTCACCAAAGATCCTGAGACAGCACTTTCCAAACCCGCGAAAACATCCATCTAGTTGGTCAAGGGCAGCAGGTTCTTGGGAACACCACTAACTGCAAGTTCCCCTCCAAGACACTCACCATACTTCTTTGAGAATGTGCCGCCGTTCCTTCACAGTTGATGAGTCGAAATCCTGGAATTCCCTCCTCACTGGAATTGTGGGTCCAAGCAAAGAAAGTTAACTGCAGCTATTCAAGAAGGCAGCTCTCAACTTCCTTCTCAAAAGGCAAATAGGGATGGACTATCAATGCTGGTAGCCAACGATGCCCAAGTTCCACAAATGAGAAAATAAAAGGAAAAGCGGTGGCCACAGTCCAGATCTTTATGACACTGGTCAGAGGCCTCCAGGCTGTAAAGTATTCCTCCACCACCAAACTAAGTCTTTGACCTTCGAACCAGTTCTGCATCCAAATGGATGGTTCGCCCTCTATTCAATGTGATGTAACGTTGCTAAACAGTCTAACATGAGCAATCTCGTCAAACACCTTACTGAAGTCCATATGGATCACGTCCAACATTCTGCCCTAATCAGTTATCTTTGTTAATTCCACAAAAAACTCAATCAATTGCATGAGACATGACTTCCCACGCACAAGCCATGCTGACTATCCGTAATCAGCCCATGCCTTTCCAAAACATGTAAATCCAATCCCTCAGGATTCCCTCCAACAACTTGCCCACCACCAAAGTCAGGTGGTATCCTGGATTTTCCTTACCACCTTTCTTAAATAGTGCACCACATTAGACATCCTCCAGTCGTCCAAAATCTCACTGTGACAATCAATGATGCAAAAATCTCAGCATCGAGCCTTGCAATCACTTCCATAACTTCCCATAGAGTTCTAGGAAAACCTGATCAGCTGCAAGGGCATTTATCTACGTTTATGCATTTTAAGAAATCTTGCACCTCTCATCGGTAATATGGATTTTTTTTAAAAGCTGTCACCATTTCGTCCTCCACATTCTGTATCTTCCATGCCGTTCTCCACAGTGAACAATGATGCACAATACCCGTTTAGTATAACTGTCTCCACTCCCCCCACTCCCATTTCCTGCTGTTCCACTCAAATGCTGCCTTGCTGATCTTTGATGGGTTATAATCTTTCCTTAGTTACACTTTTGTCCGAAATGTACTTATGAAACCCGTTTGAATTCTTCATGACTCTATTTGCCAAAGCTACCATGAGACCCTTTTGGCTCTTCAGATTTCCATCTTAGGTATACATCTACTGCCTCTGTACACTTCTAAGAATTCACTCAGTTGCTGCTGTCCGTACTTGAAGTATGCTTCCTTTATTTTCTTCAAAAAAGACTATACCTACTTATTTCATTTGTGAAGCCTTTCAATTTCCAGCTGTCCCTTTACCTGAGAACATCCGTCCCCAATCAACTGTTGAAAGTGCTTGCCTCATATTGTCAAAATTGGACTTTCAACAGTTTAGAACTTCAACTTATAGATCCGTTCTATCCTTTTCCATTACTATTTTTAGACGAACATAATTTTAGACGCTGGCCATAAAATGCTCGCCCACCTACATCTCAGTCAATTGCCCTGCGTTATTTCCCAAGAAGAGGTCAATCTCTGCACGTTCTCTAGTCGGTATATCCACATAATGAATCAGAAAATTTTCATATACATACTTTTTAAAAATTCTTTTCATCTAAAACTTTAACATTGTGGCAGTCTTATTCTATTTTTGGAAAGTTATATTTCACCAACATTCACATACTATTATTCTTACAAATAACTGAGATCTCCTTTCAAAATCATTTCCCAATTTTCCACTGAATCGCCATCGTCACGACTATACCTCGAGGTCACGTATGATAGTCTTCGCTCTGTTGTTCTATTTATGGACTCTCAACTGGCTTATGAGTCCAATCTTGACTTTGAACGTTCTTCTGCATTCAGGACAAGGAGTTGCAGATGGCAGACCGGGCTTTGGTTGTTGCTGTGTCGCTTTCCGTTTTATTCTAAATGTGTACATATGTTGCTTAGAAAGTTGCTGTTCCTTCTCAGATGGTGGTTTGTCAGAGTTCCCTGTCCTTGGCACTGGTTTCACAATTATTGATGCCAATGTTACATTTCTTCATGTTGGCTTTTAAAATGTGTTTCATTACCTTCTGTTGTCCGCCTCTTTTACTTTTGCCTTCTTTAAGTTGGGAGACGTTCATCTTTCATCTGAACAACGTAACAGGTCCATCTTCATTGGGCCACTTGCCACTGACTTTTTCTTTCAGGAGGAGGGGGTTCTATAGCACAATCCCAAGAAGATGATCATCCCTCACTTCATTCTCAGTTCCAGCCAAACATCCTTCCTTGATGTATTCTCAGGTTTATCTCCCTATGTACAGCCGTAAAGTTATTTATTATTAAATATGTAACTTCCCCGTTCCCTTGTCTCCCTTTATTCCCTTCCTACAACATTTCTATCCTGCAACTTTAAACTGCCAGTCCTGTCCATCCCTGAGCCACATCTGTGTAATTGCTATGATATCACAGTTCCATGTTCCTCACCACTTTACCTGCCTTCCCGGTTAGGCATCTTGGTAAGAAAGAAATGCAATTTGATGTATTAGATCGACCTCTTTCTCTGTTATGTTGCTGCTTGCCCCAACTATTTGACTTGCCCCTTTTCACATAGTACCAGTCTCAGACTGACCTCTTTCCTCACTATCTCTTTGGATAACAACACCCACGACACCCCAAGCTCGCACCCTTCACTCCGCCCTTACTGGTTTAAGTATTTCTGAGCAGTTCTGGCAAAACGTCCTCCCAGTAAATTAGCTCCTTTTCAATACAGCTGCACTATATCATTTTCATACCCGTCACTTGTAAGACAGAAGAGATTCCAACGATCCAAAAATGTGAACTGTTCTGCCCTGCACCAATTCCTCAGCCACGCATTCATCTGCTCTAGCCTCCTTTTCCTCCCCTTAGTAGCTCGGAACACCGGGATTAATCCAATACTGTATTAATAAACTCGAGGATATCCTTTTAAATTCCTGATAAAATTTCTGCATTCTCCCTTCAGAATCTCCTCCTTTTCTCTTAAAATGTCGATAGTTCCCATGTGTGCAGTGGCCTCCTTTTGGTCCCTCTCCTCTTGGAGAATATTCTACGCTCTCCCTGAGATAGTCTTCACCCCTGCACCAAGGAGACAACACTCCATTCTGATTTCTCGCAGTTGGCTTCAGAAAAGTCAGCCTGTGCCTCTGACTGGACAGTCCCCGATCACAACTGATCATGTGGAACCTAAGTTATCCCTCGTTACATCAGAGCCAGTCTTGGTACCAGAAACGTGTTTATTCCAGCTACATTCCTTTGAGAGATCATCATTACTTACATTTTCAAAAAGCATACTTGTTGGAGATGTGGATAGCCACAGCAGACTCTTGCACTACCTGCCTTCCTCCCCTGACTTTCCTGGAAGTAACTTGTGTATCGGTGATTTTTCTCTCTTCCTTTTGCTGCTACCCATCACACCCTCTAGCGTCCGTAAGTTCCTGATTGTCTGAAACTGCTGCCCCAGCCTAACTATGCGATCTGATAGGATTTGCAGCTTAACACACTTACTGTAGACATAACCATCAGGAATTTGGAAACTCTCCTTTATCTTCTACATCTGACAGGAAGAGTCATCACTCTACCAGGCGTCATCTTTGCATATTAACAATTTCCAGATGCTCAAAGTTTGTGAGAAGATTTGTAGCTTGGGTGCTGAGCTACATCCCAAGCACTGAGGATATCACCTAGACAGCGGACGAAACGTCTGCAACTCAAATTCCCAGCTCGGCAAACAGAACCACAACAATTTCTAGATGCAGAAAAGAGTAGAGTATTGTTGCTCTTAAAAAAAACTGTTCCAGGTGAACTTACTGCTTCCGTTTTAAATTTCCAAAGTTTAATCAAAAGTCATATCTGAACAAAAGTACTATTAAAGAAATCCCACCCTGCTGACTACTGTGAATTCACAAAAAATACGTCAGCCTGTTTAGATTTAAAAAACACGCCCCATTTGCTTCTCTGCTGTGTGCTCTCCCACACAGGTTCTTCCAAGGTCAGCTGTGATGTTTGCTGTTTGTTATTTTTTTTCTCAGGTGCACTCCGATGATCTAAATACGTGAACTCGAACAGCAAAGGCATAACTTGTGTCAGACAGCAGTGTATATTTCATTCGCTCTCTGTCTCTAACCTTTGCGTCCCTTCCACCTTTGTTTTACAATTAGTTTTATTAGAGAAAAAAGGATTTTTTCTAACATTTTTTTACAAACTTACAAAGGAATACAAACAAATATAAACACTAATATACAATTTAATATTTATATATTTAAAAATAATAACCAAAACACAACAAACAATGAAAAGAGAAAAAAACTCATCTAACTACTAATCTAACCTACAAATAACCAGAGCATATAACAAAATATTTTACATTACTCAAAAAAAACATAGTATTTAAATAATGAAGTACATACTCAGAATGAATTAACATCGAGTCATAACAAAACCCGAATTCCTACGGGATTCCTCCCCCCGGGGGCAACCGGACCACCCAGAACCACTACCACAACTATATAAAAGCCCTTAACAATATGGCAGAAATATCCGTATCTATATAGTTCAAAAAGGGCTGCCATGTTTATTAGAATAATTCAGTTTTTTGGTGCACCAAGTTTGTAAAGAAGTCAAAGGGGATACAATCCATGATTAACCTGAGCCAATTCGAAAGGGCTCTCAGCTACCTAATTCAATAAGATATTTTTCCTTGCACAAAAGGAGGGAATGGAAAATCATTTCCTCCCATGCACATCAATGGAGGATAGGTTCGAAAAGCCCCGGAGAAGAGATACTGGATTCAATCCAATTTTCAGTCCTGAGATTTCTGTCAGACCCAGTATTTGCGGATTTTGTGACATGTCCACAAACAGTGTGTGAGAGTGGCTATTTCTATTTTACATTTCGGACACATTGGAGGTATTCCTACCCTAAATGTTGCCACTCGTTCTGGTGCTATATGAGCCCTATGGAGTCTCTTTAATTGAATAGCTTGAGTTCTATTACAAATAAAGATCTTTCTGGCATTTTCCCAGATATCATCCCACATTTCTAAAGGGATTTCCAATCCTAATTCCTGATTCCATGTTTTAAACAGTCGTTCCATGTCTTTCGATACTTCGTTACGTAATGAGTGATAAAGAGTGCTGACCGAGGGTGGATCCAATGGCCACAACAAAACACAACACAACACAACACAACACAACACAACTCTCCCGATCCGATTTATAAGGGCTATCTAATAATGTGGTATTTTTCTGTATATAATCTCGAATTTGGAAATACCGAAAAAGGTCTCCATTAGGCAGTCCAAACTTCTGGTGCAGCTACTCAAATGACATTATAACCTCCCCATCGGACACATCCCCTAAACAAGAAACATCTCTGGACCTCCAGGTTTTAAATGTAGCGTCTGTGAGCCCCAGTTGAAAACCCCATGCTCCCACTATAGGAGTATAAGAAGAGTTTTTGTTGTGAATTACCCTCACCTTGCTGCATCATCCCCAAAAACTTTAATTGTACTTAATGCAATAGGGTTTGTACAATGATCCATAATAGACCTCATCTTATCTAAAAATAAGAGATTGATGAGGAGACTCTTTGCTTGGGAAGTCTCGATGTCTAACTAAATTGATTGTGTGTAACACGAGACCCAATCGATTACATAGCTTAATAAAGAACTCAACTGATACTTCCTAAAGTCTGGAAAATCCAGACCTCGCCTTGCTTGTGGAAGCTGCAGCTTCTTTGATTTAATAAGGGGCCGTCTATGATTCCAAATGAAAGAACCAAGCCAGCCATGTTGTCAACGCAATGCCAGTCTCGACAGCGTCAAAGAAGCATTCTCATAGGATATAGGAGACGAGACAAAATACTCATTTTAATTAGAGCTACTCTGCCCAACCAGAATATTGGGAGAATGTCCTGTCTTATCCTCTCAAATAGTTGCACAAAATTGGTTTTATATAGCTGACTAAATACTGGGTTGAAAAAAATACCTAAATGTGAAAAGAAAACCCGCCAGACAATCCCTACCCAATTAGATTAGATTGCTTACAGGGTGGAAACAGGTCCTTTCGCCCAACAAATCCACACCAACCTTACGAAGAGCATCCCACCCAGACCCATTCCCCTACACTGTAATACTACCGGCAATTTAGCATGGCCAATTCGCATAACCTGCGCATCTTTGGACCAGGGAGGAAACCGGAACACCCGGAGGAAACCCACGTAGACACGGCGAAAGCGTACATACTCCACACAGACAATTGCCCGAGGCAGGAATTGAAGCCAAGTTTCTGGCACTTTGAGACACCAATGCTAACCACTGTGCCATCGTGCTGCCCCTAACATCACGCATTAGCCTTAATGGTTTACCAAATCATTGACGGGTTACTGGCCGTATCTGAGTTAATTTTGAAAAAGGCTTTGAATTCTTGAGAAAAATGTTTTACGAATTTGCTATCCTTAATTAAGAAGGAATCAACACGCCATTGTCGGGGGCTTGTCTCATCGTCCCTCGTCCCTCGTCTTAACTTCCATATACACCGCATGACCAGAGATTATTATATTACCTATTTTGCAGGATAATATGGAATTCAGAAGGGTCGAGAGAGCAAAAAAAAATCAATTCTAGTATGACGCTTGTGTGGGTTAGAATCGAAAGTCAAGTCTCTGCTCTGCTGATGAAGGCACCTCTGCACATCCATTAGCCCACGCTCCTTATTCAAATCTGCCAATTGTCTGCGTCTAGGAGATATACCCTCAGTACTCTTGGGTATCCTATCTGTCTCTGAGTCTATAATAAATTAAGATTACCTCCTATAATTGTATGGCGGGCTCCAAAAGCCATCAATTTGAAGAATGCTTCAGTTATAAATTAGAAGAGGTGCAGCGGAGGACAATAAAAATTCAAAATTCCACATTCCTTTCCATTTATTAGTGCTTTGATCAGTATGTACCGTCCAGATTCATCGTTTTTCTGACTTAAGGTTTTGAAAGGGAGATTCTTCCAAATGAGAATGATTGCTCCCCTACTTTTTGAACTAAACGATGAGAAGAAGGCCTGATCAAATCCACCCTGTTGTAATTTTAAGGGCTCTTTATCCAGTAGATGTGTCTCCGGTAAGTCAGCTATATCAACCCATTCGTTTTGAAGTTTGATAATATCTTCTTCCTTTTGATTGATGAACTACTCCCCTTGACATTCCAAGTGCATCACTTAATCGAATGATTAGCCATGATTGTACAGGCAAGCCCAAGACCCCCCAGCAGGAAGAACCCAACCTGAAACACCCCAAGCATAGACCATAGAAAATTCGAAAATATAAAAATTCTTTAAGACATTCTCGCCAATATAATTAAAATCTATTTCTAAATAAGAAAAATATAAACACGTTTAAAAGGAGATTTCCCCCCTAGCTCCCAGGGGGCATAACAACCTGTCAATAAACCCACCATATCCTCTCCCAACCTGCACCCCGCTCTCGGCGCAGGCATCACAAAATGGAGTAAACAACTTCAAGTATTCTATATAACCAAAGTTAAAAAAAGTGCCCCATATCCCCACCCACATCAACACCTAGGTGCGTTTAGCAAAGTTAATACAAGGTATAAACATAAAAGCCCTACAAAGTTGCAATCCCAGCAAGTAATAGATATCTAAGTAAAATAACAGAAGAAAACACCACTGTTAACAAAAAGGGGTAGCACAAAGAAAACGCCCTCCACACCCCACACACACAAATCAAATAAGCCGCCTATCTGTTCAAAAAAAATCACATCGTAAATAACAAATAAGCACCCCTTTCTACACCCGCCGCCGCACCCCTCAACCCCCGGAGAAGGTAATAAACAATAAAGGGGATGAAAAGAGAAAGAAAAAGTAAAGCGCAGGTGGGGGTTGGTGGCAGAATAAAATCATTAGCCATATGGTTTAATTCTTACAGTCTATTTAAAGGAATCCAAACATTCTTCAGCCTTCTCAGGTGATCCAAAGTTGTATATGGATCCTTCGTGGCTGAAACACAGTGTTTCTGGGTAACGCAAGGAACATTAGATGTTTAAGTCTCTTAAACGCTTCTTCACCTCATCAAATGCCCTCCTCTTGCGGACCACGGCTGGAGAAAAATTCTGGACTAACATAATCCTCGAGCTCTTGCATATAGTGGCCTCGGGATCCTTCTCCAGGACTCTGGAGGCTTCCAGGAGCATCTGCTTCTCTTTATAGCATTGGAGCCAGAACAGAACCGGGCAGGGGCGCTGCTCCGACTCGGGCCTGCGTACAGCATCACTTTTGGCCCGCACCTTGCCTGATCCGGACTCCATGTTTTATATTTCAGGGAGCCATTGCTTGAAAGACACTGCAAGCAGGCCTATATCTTCCCGTCCGGGAAGGCCCAGCAAACGAATATTTTTTGCGACGATCCTGATTGTTGAGGTCGTCGATGTGTTCTTCTAAGATATGGACTCCCTACTCGAGAGCCCGGACCCGACCCACGGCTGACTCTGCAGCTGCTTACCAGGTTGCGGCCCTTTTGCTCCGCCCCTCTTACGTGATGTTCGAGTTTTCAATTGCTGTGCAAGCACGACCGAGATTGACACCCTCCTGCTCCTGGATTCTTCAAAGAAGGCATTGATTCTCTCCTGTAGTTTGTTAATCACGGAGACCAGACTCGCCTCCACAGGTGAATCCCCAAGGCGGTTGCAGACGTCTCCGCTGCTGATGGAGGGGGTGTGGGTGGGGTCCCCGCCTGCTGGGAGCTGCGGAATTTTTTATTTTTAATCATTTTAAACACAGCACCAAACTGTTCAACTTTGATTAAAAATGACTAAGTATGCTGGGCAAGACTTAAACCTGCTGGGTCGCCGCCATCTTGAATCTCCCCTTCCATCTTTTGAAAAGCTGCGTTTCCAATGTTTTCCCCGTAAGATCCACAATAATGTAATAGCTTGTAAAACAATAATTACTGTTTCTGGACTTCGAGGAAATCAGCTCCAACACCTAAAATAGCTCAGAAAAGGTGCGCCTGTGACAGCCACATTTATTTTCCGTCCTCCATCTAGGATTACCCACAATCCTTTGGTCACTATATTACAAAAACATGCGTTGTTGCATTTAAGAAGATGTAATTATCCGATGGAGAATGTCAACAGAACTGAGAAAGGTTTGTTTTATCATTAAAGTCACAAGCCACTTTCTAAACTCTCTCTGTGATGATAAACTGAGGAACTATTAACTTTATGAGCCTTTCATGGCTATTTTCTCAAGTTCTAAATTTACTGGTACAATGAGTCAGCAAAGAATGTAAAATTCAAAAGGGAAATGTGACATTTTTACGGCATTCTCTCCATGGTCTGACTCAAAAAATTTGGAATGTGCTTCATGATATTTCATGAGTAAATTACATGATTAAAACAACAGTTCAATACTGCAATTATTGAAGACGGCTTTTTGCAATCCACGGACAACCAATTATAATATCGCAAGTATGTGTTCTCTCTGACTCTCTGTCCTACGTTGATCATGTCAGGGGCAAGGAATATTGAAACTGATCATCTTAATACCCAACAGTTCATCTTCAGGGCAAGTCTTCATAACTCTTCTTGAAAAGATAAACACTTTATTTTAGGATGAGAGTAACTAATCAATGTAAGCAACAGTAACTTAATTGTCTAATTCATAGATTCTTCTGCTCTAATATTCGCTAAAATTGTTCCTCCACATGAACAATTGCTTTGCACATTGCAAAAAATATGAATCTACAAACATTGCTTCAAGGAACAACATGAATGTAGCCACAGCCCTCTGGAATTCACCTTAACACTCTATACAATTCCAAAGATACTTTAGAATTGTTGGATAAGTGCAGCACAGAAACAGGCCAAGTGAATTCACTTTCACACTCTCCAGTCTTTTTTCTATCCCAAAAAAACTAAAGGAAATTTAGTGAATTGAAAGCGGTCATTTGTGTCTGCATCAATTAACTAACTAGCTCCTATTCTGATCCCACTTTCCAGCAACTGGTCCACAGGTTTGAAGTTTACTTCATTTCATGTGCAGATCCAACTTCCCTTTAAATGTGTTGTGCCTTGCCACCTCAAACACCAATCAAAATGAGAATTGAATTCCAGACATACCAGGAATGAAAGGGTTAGTCCTCAAGTCCTCTATAATACTTCCATTTTTTTTCTACTGGTAAATGTGTCCTGCGTTCGAGGTTACAAATCGCCATCAAACACTTCATTTACATCATTTCTCATTCAGCTCTGAACTCGACAAAATGACAGTATCCATTGTTCTTCAGTGCTGAAGTAATTTCCACACAGTGATAACATGCTCGTAAATCTATTTTCTTACCTCCTCAGAGCAATTGTGTCCTCACTATGATGTGATGACGGTGCTGTGCATAAAACCGGAGCTGTGAGCCGCAAAGTGTCTCATGCAGAGGGTGAGGGAATTTGTTCTGAGTTTGGTCTGGTGCAGGGTAAGATATGAGGATCTTTCGGAGAGCTAATATGGAATTTCAATTCAGTGTGGAGTTCTAATCGGGGTGTGAGGCATGAATGGATCTGCAAGCGTGTAGTTGGGGCAGAGTCTGGTTGAAGTTTGGAGTAAGGAGTGTTCAATTGATTCACGTCTGTTCTGATAGCAGCTGCTGTAATTCCAGAATAAACCAGTCCAAAAGCAAAAACCAGAGTGATGGATCATAGCCAAATTTCTTCTGAATTCACAAAATGATTTCTTGCTGAACCAGAAACACATAATGTTGAAAATATTGGCTTCACAACAAAACAGAAGATTGTTTCAAATGAAATGATGATAAAATGGAATAAGTCAATTTACTTGCTTATGATGCGGATTCAAAGGCAATAAATAAGTAGTAAGCGTATAATCTCATCCATCTCGAAACAGTGCATGAACGAAATAAAATAAATTTACTTCTACATATTACATCAGACCGGTGTCATTTGAAGAAAACGCACTTCGTATCATATTCACACCAGATTCTCTGTATCAAACATTTGGTTAATGACTTGTGACCGCCACTTTTTAACTGGAATTGCAGGAAACCTCTGCCAAGAGCAACCACAAAGTTTCGTGTCAATGTACCCAGCTTTAAGTAATTTCTTCGCAGCTTTTTGTTTCATCCAAACATTTCTATCTGGGATCAACATGAAATTTTCACTCCAACGTCACTCTCTCATTCCCTTTTCATCAGCACAGATCTATGCATCCACTCACTATCAGTTCTTACAGAGATGTGAATAATTGACAAAATCGATAAAAGAGAAACTGGAAGTTTTTCAGTCAGGTTTTTTTTCGCCTCACTCTCAGATTCCATAACTCACCAACAAATCTTTGAAGCTTTGTTATCACGATGCTAGGTTGCAAACTTTTAAAACTAAACAACAAACCATTCATGCACAAACCATTCAGCCAGAGTTCAAATGCAGGTTTAAAACAAATTACTGTAGTTACAGAAATACCTAGAATGTAACAATTAACTTCACGAGCACAGTGAAACCCGCCACTTATCTACTCAAAAACCTGAACCAAACTGTTCCAACATGTTCTTGCGCTCTCAACTTTATCTTACCATCGTTTATATTTTTACGAAGTGACTACCATAAATAAATACTCGTGTAAAGTTCGAATATTCAAGACTATGTTTACAGGTTTAATCCAGAAGATCGACAAATGCACCAGCACAAGTTTTGAAGTGCTGAAATTCATGCTGCGTTTAGAAATATTCCAATATTAGCAAAAGTCGATTTGATTGCGCAACTAAATCCTGGGTAAAGAAAAAAATGCAATGAATTATGGTAAAGGCAATTAATGGATAAAAGCAAGAGACCTATAGAAATAATTAAAGAGTCAAAGATTCATTGAAATTCTGCAAAATCACACTGTTCAACATCATTATTACCTGGTATAATGGCACACTTAAAATAGAACACTCATTAAATTCTGAAAGTGTAAGAGTGCTGAACTGTCCCGCCAAATGCTTCTATTTTCCTTCCATTAACTCACGTATGTTATGAACCTCAACAACAATAATCCATTTGCCAAATAATTAAAGGTATACATGAATTTAGCTGATAAATCTCACTTTTATTCAGACATAATGGCACAAATAAAATGTTGAACTTTTTAACAATATCAGCTTTTGCATGTATAGTGAACAATGTGTGATAGGTACCGATAGACTTACTACCAGTCTGAACAAATGAATGAATCGAAACCTGCTGCAGTAAACAAAGTGCGGTAAGCAGATGAATGAATGAATGAAGTTAATGAAAAATTACAGTTTCCTATGTAAAACGTTTACATAGTCAGGTCTACTTATAAATGAGATGTATGGAAAATACAAGATTTGTAGCCAAACTTTTACATAAGAAAGACCTATTCACGACATGAACACAAGCATATTCCTTAATTCCTTTGAAACTCCCTGTAGTTACAAACGGAAATGGAGATTTATGGAAGACGCCTAGAAGGGATGAACAATTAAACTGTGGAAAGTTCAACTTCCCAGGCAATTATTTCGGAAACTGCAAAGATGATTATTCCACAAGATTTCTGTAGACTGATACTAAATCACTGATCGTGTGCTCCTGTGTGACGGTGGCCTCAACATGCCCATGTATCATTGTTAATTTCAGAGTTTAACTGCAGATTATCCTCAGACAGATTCACACAAATTCAATGTTGCAAGGCTTTTACCAGGAATTGTCACAATCAGAAGCGTTGTGTAAAACATTTCGTCTATCTGATGTAAGAAATAATGCATTTTTTGTTTGAATGTCTTTGTGTAGGCAATCTCTTCGCACGAAATGCTGAAGTGACATTATCCCACAGTTTTCATTTATACCGGTTGGCTGGGGGAACTGTCACATTATAACTTGGTTTAATTCATTCATTTAAGAATTTGAACAAACATGTGACAATGGTGAGTTAACTCTCATGTGACAGAGTATTTTTTAGAAAAAAAGATTTATTGGGTGATGCAATAAGCAAACATTGGAAACGCAAAATATAAAATAAAATCAGAGAATCCTTACTGTGTGGAAGAAGGCCAATTGCCCATCAAGTCAACACCAACCGTGCAAAGAGCATCTCACTCAAACCCTTCTGTTGTCCCTGTGAGGCAGCAGGGCTCTTGTGAATTGCAGCTGTTCGTGTGTGTGTGTATATATATATATATATATATATATATATATATATATATATATATATATATATATATATATATAAAATATCAACACTGTATCAATTCATGTTGAAGTTGTGCTTGGCTTCAGAACATGAGCAGTGCTGTCTCTGACCACGTGGAGCTGCAAATGAACACTTCCAGCACTTTGGCATGGATCTGTAGACCCAGCGCTGGCCAGATGTGTGGCAGAACATAGCAGTAGCGATCACATGTTATGGATTGTGGGAAATGATTCGTTCGGGACACCTGGTATCTGGTTATTGTAGAGTGGAACACATATTCTGGAAGACAGGTCAATAAATATGGAGCTCTGGAGGAAGAGAGATGGTTAAATATAGACAGGTTAAGTTCGTAATAGAGCGGGAATTCAAGAGAGGATAATGTACAGGGCATTAAACAGACAAGAGACGAGGGTTAAGTTGAGAGTAATAGGGAGAGAGCTGAATGCAGGGGAATGGGGAGAATTAAATACAGAAAAGGGAGAATTTAATGGAAACTAATAGAGAAAAATCTTTGTAGAGTGTAAGATGAAGCGTATTGATTACAGGGGCACAGGAAGATGGTTAATACAGGGGAAGCTGTCAGAATTGTAATGATGTCAACCAGATTAATCACCTTCGATATGAGTTCCCTGATTGGGGCCATTAAACTGATACAATCAGTGAGTTCTGGCTGACAGAGATAAAGAGGAGTTTCAGGACTTCTACTCACTCTAGGAACCAGCTTTCTGCTAGCTGGGTCAGTGACATATACCATGCAAGTGTAAATGCAGAGTGATTTGATGATAGGTTACCAACCTTTGGAGAAGTGGACAGGATTTAATACAGAGTAATAGGGAAAGGGTTGGATTCAGGGGAGTAGGATGAGCGTTAGTTTAAGGGGACTGAGAGGTCAATTAATACAGAGTAATAGAGAAAAACCTGAATAGGAAATAATGAGGAGTCAGTTCAATACAGAACAGCTGGGAAACTCAAATACAGTGGAAAGGTGAAGGTTAAATACAGTGTGAACAATTGGAGAGTAGTTGTGAGAGGCGTAATTCGATAGCAAAAAGGAGAAATTTAATGATGTTAAAGATTTTCATATGTGCACTTCATACAGAGTGAGTTCAATCGAAAATAATCGTGAGAGGATTAAATGGGAGAGGGTTCAATGGAGAGTTATAGTGAGAGGTTTGAATACAGAGGAAGACAGAAATCGTTAAATACAGGTGAATATAGAGGATAAAATACAGATAAAGTTCAGGTTAAACAAAGAGCATTACAGGAAATTTAAATACAGACCAAGGAGGAGACGATTAAATACAGGGCAGTGGAATGGAATGAGACGACTGAAGACAGATAGCAGCTTAAAGACAGTGAGAGAGAGAGAGAGTACGTGAAAGGCAGGGTAATCAGAAGTAATTCAATGAATGTCGAAGATAATGGGCAATAGAGATTATTAAATATTCCGTAATAGAGAAAATATGGTAGTTCCTGAGATGATTTCCAGCATCAGTCTGTGCAGGGGAGGGGTGTGGAATTGGCATAGCCTCCTAATGAGCAAACAATCTATGGTCGCATCCCTGCAACTTTCCAAATCTCAACTTTGAGCGTTGGCTCTCACTCTGTTCATCACAATGATTAGTTGCCTCCATGTTGCTGTGTCTCCCAGTATCACCTGTCTCCATCGCACCGACTACTCCCTCATTCTCAATCCAGTTGTCACTTCGCCTTATACACCCCCATTCCTCACACCTTTCTTGTGCTGACATGAGAGAGGATGCATGGCTTTATGCTGCTCCTCTTTACCATCTCAAAATAAATTAAATTGTGTGTTCCCCTTCCTCTGTCCATAAAGGGGATTTGTAAGCTCATTCGAGGTATGTGGGAGTCACTGGATAGTGACAGCATTTATTGCCCATCCCTAATTGTCTCGAGGGTAGTTAGATGTCAATCATATTGTTGTCGGTGTGGAGTGACATGGAGTCCTGACCAGTGTCCCAATGATGGTCCTTTTTTTCTCTTAAAGCCTTTTCTCAAGGAAACTGTGTCCTTTTCTTCAGAGGGATCATAAACAGTTCCTCGTTCCGGGGAGACTGGTTTGGTGAGGTGATGGAAAAAGATTTTGAAATGTGCTTTGTTTATATGCAAACAGACGAGAATTAACGCCAAAGTGAATTAGAAAGTTTTAGAAGTGACCTGTATCATCAAAGCGAAATGGTCATCTCTGTCGCTGAACAGTTCACTGTACACGTACCAAAATTAAGTTGTGGTCTGGCCTATATGCTTAAGAATGGCCTGAGTGGTCTGGCCTAGACCATAACAGAATGGGGTGTAATTGTGGGATTTTGAATAGCGAGTGATAGATTCGAGTATCTTTATTTTTGGGTGTTGGTTTGTTTGGATAGACAATGCTTGATTGTAATGGATCTTCCAGTCGCCAGACGTTTTGTGGAAGTGGACGTGGTGCCTTTGGAAGTCTTGACAAAGCTGGATAACATCAAGCTGTAATAATTAGGGGACCAGCTGGGATTGGACCTGCCTCCTTCTGTGAAAAGAGAACAGATAGTTACATCAGTAGCTCAGCAGTTAAACTTGCTGAAGAAACCAACAGAATCTATAGGATGTATGAATTCAATTGAAAATGAAGCACCTTGAGTTAGAGGAAAGGGCAGCAGAAATGAAACGGTTTAAGTTGCGATTAAAAGCAGGATAGAGCGGAAAAGGGAAAGCTGCAGAACAGAGAGAAAAAGAGAGAGCAGCAGAACACTGGGAAAAAGAGAGAACTTTCGAACTTCAGAAAGTAAAACATAAAAAGTAACGGCAGCATAAAAGGCTGGAGATAAAGGGTGAAGATCGCCTGAGTGAGGACGGAGTATGAAATCTTGTGGAAGAGGAGAGAGTTAAAATGACAATGTTAGCGGCTGAAGTGGCTGATGATGTGAGCTCGTCCATAAAATACAGTTTGGTTTGCAGAATCAATTTCAGTCTATGAGAATAGAATTTGA
Source organism: Chiloscyllium plagiosum (assembly GCF_004010195.1). Lineage (NCBI taxonomy): Eukaryota > Metazoa > Chordata > Chondrichthyes > Orectolobiformes > Hemiscylliidae > Chiloscyllium > Chiloscyllium plagiosum. The sequence goes on along the minus strand of NC_057755.1, from coordinate 829,615 downwards.
GGTAAAGAGAAACACTCACACGGACAGGGAAAGATAGATCTCCATGAAAATCATAAGGATAACTTACCACAGTGTAAGAAAGTAAGCCTTGAGGGGGAGAACCAAGTTAAAAAGCTCCAGTGTTTTCATTGTAATAAAGTGATCCACACGAAATCCCAGTGTTGGTGCGTTAGGAGAAAGCCAGATGTAGGAAAACCGGACAAGTCTAGGAGTTGTGTTGGACGAGTTACAAAAACCACAATGGAATTTGGACAACTGTCTCAGAGTGTACAAGATGATCAGAGGTTGGTTAAGGACGACGTGCCAGATCTACTGAAACAAAAATACATACAAGGCTAAAGTTTATTCACATAGGCCAGGAGGAGCAGGTCAAGAGTTTACGGGACACAGGATCCTCTCAGACTGTATGCTGAAGGATGAGGATATGTGTAATCCTGAGGGATTATTGCCAGAAAAGGTACTGGTAACAGTAATTCGTGTTGAAATTTAAAAAAAATCTCAATTATATAAAGTGGGGTTAGACAGTCCAGAGAAGAGTGGGGAATTTGTGGTCGGAATACTGGACAAACTCTCAGCTCCAGGAATACTATGTGCACATGCGATAGCTAATTCAGTAATAGACATTCTGCCTACTCCAGTTGAAAATGCACTGGAGACGCAGGCAACTGAAGAAATGAACGATGTTTATCCAGGCATTTTCCCAGAAAGACCACAAAGGCTCCAACTGATGAAGGAGAGATCAAAAGACACAGACAATGAAGCTGACGTAGCTTAACAGGGACATTTTTGATCAGATAAGTGGGACAGAACTGGACAAAAGAGGTAAACATGCAAGTATCTTTAGCTCTACTACGCTTATTGAATTACAGCAGAAAGATGAGAATTTAAAACAGCTATATAAAAAGACGTATACAGAGAAGAAGAATGAAGGCATTGCTGTGCGTTATTACTAAACAAATTATGTCTTAATGAGGAAATGGAAACAATCACACATTCAAGCATATGAGAAATGGATAGAGAGTTATTAAATAGTTTTGCCACTAGGGTATATAAAGGAGGTGTAAGTGACGCATGAACTATCATTTAGAAGTCATGTAGGGGTGAGGAAAGGACAAGCTAAAATACACAGACATTTTTACTGATCTGGCCTACACAAAGGATGTCGTTGAATTTTGCCAGAGGTTTCATTCATGTTAGCTAACCAGAAAATCATAGGCATTAATAATACCTGCACCTTTAATAAGTATTCGAGCATTTGAGAAGCGTTTCACAAACGTGTTGATTGATTGTGCAGGTCCTTTACATAAAAAAAAAAGTGGGAATAAGTATTTATTAACAATAATTGATGGGTCGGCTAGATTTCCAGAGGCAATCCCATTTTGCAACATCACAATAAAAAAGGTTGTTGAAGAATTACTGAAATTTTTATTAGGAGAGACGGACTACCAATACAGATCCATTCATATCAAATATCAAATTTCATATGCAAACTATTCAAGGAGGTTACGGATAACTTGGGAATTAAGCAAATCAAAATTATTGCATAGCATGCAGAATCGAAGGAAGTGCGAGGGTGATTGCATCAAACACGAAAGATCATGTTGAGAGCTCATGGTCAGGATTATCCAAACAATTGGGATAAGAGACTTCTGTTGGTATTTTTTTCGATCAGAGATAACCGAATGAATCGACCAAACTGAATCCAATTCCATTATTTTTGGCACATGTAGTAAGAGTGTGGTTAAAATTGATTAATGGGAAATTAATAAGTCAGAATTCGGAAACCATCCATTTGGACTACATGTCAAATCTTAGAGAAAGATTAAATAGAGCTGGAGAGTTTGTCAGGTAGTTTTAAAAGTATTGCAGCATACAATGAAACAGGAAGCAGACAAAAAAAGTCACAATTTGCAATTGATGATAAGGTATTGATGTTAATTACAGTAACAGATGAGACTTAAAAAGCAAAGTTTAGTAGATCTAATCGAATCAAGAGGAAATTGAGTCAGTTTACTGACTTGATAAGGACACCAATCAGGAAGAAATCTCAAAGAGTGTGGCATGTGAATATGCTCGAAAAGTATTTGATAGGGAAGGAAAGCAAAAGGTGAAAGTCATAGAGATGTACAGAATGGAAACAGACCTTTCTGTCCACCTGTCCATGCTGATCAGATATTCCAACCCAGTGTAGTCCCACCTGCCAGCACCCGGCCCATATCCCTCCAAACCCTTCCTATTTAGATACCCATCCAAATGCCTCATAAATTATGCAATTGTTCCAGCCTCCACCACATCCTCTGGCAGCTCATTCCATACACGTAGTACCCTCTGCGTGAAAACGTTGCCCCTTAGGTCTCTTTTATATCTTTCCCCTCTCACCCTAAAACTATGCCCTCTAGTTCTGGAGACCCCGACCCCAGGGAAAGACTTTTCTATTTATACTATCCATGCCCCGCATAATTTTATAAACCTCTATAAGGTCACTCCTCAGCCTCCAACTCTCCAGGGAAAACAGCCCCAGCCTGTTCACCCTCTCCCTGTAGCTCAGATCCTCCAAACCTGGCAACATCCTTGTAAATCTTTTCTGAGCCCTTTCAAGTTTCACAACATCTTTCCGATAGGAAGGAGACCAGAATTGCACGCAATATTCTAACTGTGGCCTAACCAATGTCTTGTACAGCCGCAACATGACCTCTCAACCCCTGTACTCAATACTCTGACCAATAAAGGAAAGCATACCAAACGCCTTCTTCACTATCCTTTCTACCTGTCACTCCACTTTCAAGGATCTATGAACTTGCACTCCAAGGTCTCTTTGTTCAGCAACACTCCCTAGGATCTTACCATTAAGTGTATAAGTTCTGCTAAGATTTGCTTTCCCAAAATGCAGCACCTCGCATTTATCTGAATTAAACTCCATCTGCCACTTTTCAGCCCATTGGCCCATCTGGTCCAGATCGTGTTGTAATCTGAGGTAAGCCTCTTCGCTGTCCACTACACCTCCAATTTTGGTGTCATCTGCAAACTTACGAACTGTACCTCTTATGCTCGCATCCAAATAATTTATGTAAATGACAAAAAGTAGGGGGCCCAGCACCGATCCTTGTGACACTCCACTGGTCACCGGCCTCTAGTCTGAAAAACGACCCTCCATTACCACCCTCTATCCTCTACCTTTGAGCCAGTTCTGTATCCAAATGGTTAGTTCTCCCTGTATTCAATGAGATCTACCTTGCTAATCAGTCTCCCATGGGTAACCTTGTCGAACGCCTTGCTGAAGTCCATATAGATCACATCTACTGCTCTGCCCTCATCAATCTTCTTTGTTACTTCTGTAAAAGGCTGAATCAAGTTTGTGAGACATGAGTTTCCAAGCACAAAGCCATGCTGACTATCCCGACTCAGTCCTTGCCTTTCCAAATACATGTACATCCAATCCCTTAGGATTCTTTCCAACAACTTGCCCACCACCGAGGTCTGGCTCACCAGTCTATCGTTCCTTGGCTTGTGTTTAGCGCCCTTCTTAAACAGTGGCACCAGGTTTGCCAACCTCCAGTCTTCCCGCACCTCATCTGTGAATATCGATGATACAAATATCTGAGCAATAGGCCCAGCAATCACTTCTCTAGCTTCCCCACAGAGTTCTCAGGTACACCTAATCAGGTCCTGGGGATTTATCCACCTTTAAACATTTCAAGACATCCAACACTTCCTCCTCTGTAATCTGGGCATTTTTCAGAATGTCATCACTTATTTCCCTACAGTCTATATCTTCCATATCATTTTCCACAGTAAATACTGATGCAAATATTCATTTAGTATCTCCCCCATTTTCTGTGGCTCCACACAAAGATCGCCTTGCTGATCTTTGAGGGTCCCTATTGTCTCCCTCGTTATCCTTTTGTCCTTAATGTGTTAATAATTATGTCACAGAAAGAAGAACCAATTTCTGAGGACTCTAAATTGCACATTCCTCAAATCAGTTTGGACAGAGAGGAAGTTGTCAAAAATTGAGATACATTATTGAGTAGGCTTATCCAATAAAATCGAAATGACCTGAAAGAGTTATGACTATCCCATGGAAGCAGATGAGAAATGACTATCCTATGAGGAAATAAACATGGAAGTTCTCACCCAATTGTGCATGACGTAAACATAGGGTATGCAGTTCCGATTAAGCAGCATCCTAATGGGATAACCATCTAAAGTTGGCACAGATTCAGAAGGAGTTAGACCACATGCTCCAATATGGCATAATTGAAGTGAGTTACAATGAATGGGGCTCACCCATAGTCATGGTGCCGAAGCCAGATGGTACCCATCTGTTATGTGTGGACTATCACAAAGTTCACAGCATTATAATCAATTCCCGCCTCAGGCGACTGACTGTGTGGAGTTTGCACGTTCTCCCCGTGTCTGCGTGGGTTTCCTCCAGGTGCTCCGGTTTCCTCCCACAGTCCAAAGATGTGCATGTCAGGTGAATTGGCCATGCTAAATTGCCCGTAGTGTTAGGTAAGGGGTAAATGTAGGGGTATGGGTGGGTTGCGCTTCGGCGGGGCGGTGTGGACTTGTTGGGCCGAAGGGCCTGTTTCCACACTGTAAGTAATCTAATCTAATCTAATTATAATGACTGATGCATATCAAATTCCACGTTTGAAGGACTGTGTCGTAAAAGTTACTTTTCTAATTTGGACTTGCTCAGAGGCCACTGGCAAATACCTCTGTCAGGGAGAGGAAAGCTTTCATAAAACCAAATGGATGATTTCAGTTCAAAGTCATGCCAGTTGCTATGAAAAACACTCCAGCCACAATTAAGAGGCTGACAAAATAGTTCATTGCTGGATTACGCAATTGTGTTGTTTATATTGATGACCTGGTGGTTTTTAGTCACTCATGGAAGGGACATTTACAGCATTTATCGGACTTCTTTGATCAACTTTGGAATACAGGATTGGTGGTAAACCTAGCTAAAAGTGAATTTTCCAAAACCCAAGTCATTTCCTGTGCCATGTTATTGTACATGAACAAATGGCCCCACGGGATGCAAAAACGAAATTTGCATTTGGGAATGGGGAATTGGGGAATTTCCCACACAGTCGACGAAAAAAGCATTACTGCGGTTTCTGGGATTGATTGGATTGTACCGAAAGTTTGTGCTGACCTTTTGGAGTGTGGCTTCTCTACTCACCAAATTGTTCAGATAAAAAGGCAAGACATTTTAAAGGACATTGGACAGTCAAAAGGCATGTGACAGTCTAAACACTGTGCTAACCACTGCCCCAGTATTAGTCACACCGGATTGCACGAATCCTTTTAAGTTAGTTATCGATGCTAGTGATATGGATGTCGATGCAGTCCTCCTGCAGGAGGATGATGACATGATAGAAATACCCATCAGATATTTTTCTATGAAGTTAAACATTTATCAAAGGAAATAAAATAATGATGGAGAGAGGAACGTTAAGCTTGGTGTTGGCATTAAAACATTTCAGAGTTTATTTTACCAGCAATGCATGTGAGACAATCATATACACTAATCACAACCCATTGACGTTTGTAGAAAAATTAACAACAAAAATGCCAGACTGTTTAAATGGAGCTTGTTGTTGCAGCCATTCAATTTGACAAGTGTGCATTTGGCAGTTTGCGAAAACGTGACTGCTTATGCGTTGTCAAAACTCGAATGAGATACAGGAGTGTTCAGTAGAGGGTGTGCCACGACCTGAATTCGGATGTGGTTTTGCATGTTTGCATGTGTATCGTTAGTATGCATACTTTTTGACTACTATCCGGAGTTTTGAAGGGTTTTAAAAATGAAGCAATCTTTTGACATTGGTGGTTCATATTTTTTAAGGGAAAAACTGTCACAAAGGTGGTCCCTTTCCATCTACAAGCTGTTCATTTTCTCAAGGATACTGTAACCGTATCTTTTTTTTCCGAAGGAGTTGTAATCTGATCCCGGCTGCGGGGTGACTAATTTGGCACAGAGATGAACAGGATTTTTGTTTACATGTAAACAGATGAGATTTCAGGCCAAAGTGGTCATGTTTTAGAAGTGACCTGTATAATGAAAAAGGAGTGGTCAGTTTGAGCTGAGCAGTTTAGCCCAGAACTTGTTTAGAGTTCAGCTGTGTGGAAACAGGATGTAAAACTCTTTCTGCCTTTCTAACTTCTACCTATCTGCATCTGTTGCATTTTTACTGTTTCTTAAGGGTGTTTGCCTAATGGGGTCAAAGGTTGAAGTTCAAAGGGCAGAGACATTTTCGCTGACTGCTGTCTATCTTCGGAACAGCATAATTAAGTCTCGTTTGGATAGATTGAGTTCTGTAGCGTTTTTTATTCTGTTCTTTGTGTTGCATTGTGTAATTTTGTGAATTGACTTTCTTTGTCTGTTTTTAAGCCTGGCAGGCAACCTAGATAACTTTCACTGTCCACTTACCGAAACAACTTACAAACTTATGGTCAGGGCTGCTTCAGAATGTTCTCAGTCATCTGGTCTAGTCCATAACACTAGCTAAAGACAGTAGTAGCCCTCTCTCAAGGACACAAGTGAACCAATGATCAGCATTGGATTTGCGGTCTTCCTGGGACGTTTCATTTCCAGACTTCAATTGACTTCAAATGCCACCATCCACCGCATGGGGTTTGAAACAGGCCCCTCAGATGCCTTCATTAACAGTCCAGCGATAAATCCAGTAGGCCATTGCCTCCCTCTGCTGAGCGGTCTCTTCTTGTTTTACAGACTGGAGAATGGACTCAATGAAAGAAAATGAATTGCAGATGATTGCTGGGAAAATTCAGCAAGTCTGGCAGCAGCTGTGCAGAGAAGTTGCAGCGGAATTTTAGATTAGATTACATTACAGCGTGGAAACAGGCCCTTCAGCCCAACAAGTCCACACCGACCCGCCGAAATGCAACCCAACCATACCTCTACATTTACCCCTTACCTAGAACTACGGGCAATTTAGCATGACCAATTCACCTGGCCTGCACATCTTTAGACTGTGGGAGGAAACCGGAGTACCCGGAGGAAACCCACGCAGACACGGGGAGAACGCCTGAGGCGGGAATTGAACCCGGGTCTCTGGCGCAGTGTGGCTAACCACTGTGCCACCGTGACCTCCTGTCCCGTTGGAAGCAACTGGAGAAGGGGCTGAATGGCCTCCTCCAATTCCAGTGTTGCTGGGTATGTCTATGCCAACAGCATACTCATTCAATCATTAAAAACTAAGCAATGCTTTGTCCACTGAATTAAAAACAAATTCTGTCACTGAAGTTATCACATCTCTGTCTATTTGTTCTCCTGTTGAACAGTATTTTTAAATAAGGGCTGCTTGCAGTATTCCAAATGTTGCAGCTACTCACTGCCAGTTAGTGAGATATTTCTGTCAGCATTTTATACTGTTAACCAGTGAAAGGGGCAGGCAAATGGTAGATAATGCAGGAAGTGAGAAAACTTTAATCTGGTTGGTAAGGAGCGATAATATAAATATAGTCACAGAATTCTGGAGAGACCATATTAACATCAAGACTTGGAGTTATGCTTTTATTTTAGAAAGTGGCTACGAAGGTTTGGTAGACTTGCAAAAAACCGTACAAATTCCTCTTGGAGCACAAAGGTAAGGGAAATGTTGCTAAACCTTTATTACTCACTGTTTCAGCCACAGTTGGGAAAAGCGAGCTGATCTGAACTCTTGAAAAACGGATGCTTTGTAATGGGTTTAAACTGAGCTCTGCCCATTGCTGGATACCACATTTTAGGAAGGATGTCAATGCCTTTGATAAGCTCTGGGAGGAGATTAATAGTCATAGGGACATAATAACAGACCATTCAGCCCCCCTCCACCCCCAGCCTGTTCCAGCAGTCAATGGATGATCTGTACGTTCATTATCCTGCAGTTGTGACTTATCCCCTTATACCTACGCCCAACAAAAAAAAATCTGTCTCAGATTTAAAATGAGCAACCGATCCAGCATCCATGCCGTTTGTGCAAGAGAGTTACAAACATCCACCAGCTTCACAGTGGGGGAGTGTTTCCTCATATCTCTCCTGAACACACTGGCTCCAAATCTCAGACTATGTCCCTTTGTTCAAGAATCCCCAAACAGTGGAAATAATTTGTTTTTATTTACTCTGTCTCCTAATTTCTTGAGAAACAAGGCCCGATTTGTACAGTCCCACCTTATAAACTAAATCCCTAAATCCAGGTATCATTCTATCAAATCTACGCTGTAATCGCTCCAAGGTCAATACATCTTTCCTAAAGTGGTGGTGGCTGGCTCTGCCCACAGTGCGTCAAGTGAGATCTCAAATGTGTTTTCTATAACTGCAGCAAGACTTATGCGGCCATACATGGGATGAGAGCTTCACTGTCTAGGGAAGCATTTAATGCCTATTCCACAGAGCAGTTAATATTAAACCACGTTGCTGTGGGTCCGGAGTCACATAAACCTTACACCAGGTAAGGACGACAGTTTCCTTTCCGATAGGACAGTAGTGAAACGTTACTTGTTGATTGTGTTTTCCTCCTGGAAAACACTGAGATAAAATGATTAATCAGCATGATGACAATTTCCCTGTAGGCATTGATATTATCCCCTGTAAGCTTCATTTCCGTAAGTTCTGATCAATGTGCTTACTTATTGGACCTCGTTTAACATTAGTAGTGAAACACGGTTCATTGTCTTTGGAATTCAAGGTAGATAAATATACAAATGTACAAAACCAGTCTTTCTATCTAATATCGGGAGTAATCTTCCAGTTCTGAAATATCGATGCCCACAAACTAGTTTAAAATCCTCGATTAAAGCTCGTTGAAAAGGAGTTTTGGTTGTTCTTCCTACTCTCAAGGTTGCTGCTTCATTGTGCTGATATTCTCTGAAGAGTGTGTGGGTTACCGTTGATTTGAGTGGCTTCTTTTAGCGATGACGTGGAGATGTTGGTTTGAACGTGAGTGGACATGGTCAGAAGTCACAGGACACCAGGTTATCATCTAATTTTTTTGAAACCACAAGTTTTAGTGCGATTTCTGATCTTCTTTTAGATATTTATTCAGGGCATTTCAATTGCAGTGGTTTAGCAGTATTATAACGTAACAACGTAATTAGCATAACTTTAATTCAGTTTCTGTCACAGGAGGCATGTTGCCTAAGACAGTATTTGATATTCATAGTTACCCTTTTTAATGGACCTGTCTCAAAAACAGTTCTCCTGAAACTCAGATCTTGCTCCAACCCAAATATTGTGGCAATATCTCATCAACAACCCTTTCAATGTTCAATCAAGGTGATTGTTTTTATATCTGCCTGGCTTGACTGAGATTGGCAGTAAATTCAGCAAGCTTCCTGGTTTAATACATCAGTTGCACTGTCTCATTAACACCTGTTCAATGTAATCAATCAGGATAATGGGATTGTGAACCGGGGACAATCATACTGACACAACAAACGACACCAGGATCCCAGTTTCAGGTTCACAACGCTGCTGCTGTAGACACCACTGATGGCGTATTACTGCATCGTCACCTCCACAAGGAAGAGAAGATCAAGACGTAAGTGAAAAGAAGAAAGAAGTTGTGACCGGCCTGGTGATCAGAAGCAAATGAGCTCAGGATCCTAAACGCTGTCTGCCCTGTCACCACCGCTGTCTGAAAAAGAATCTTCACAACGATGAGGGCAAGGGAGATTGACAAGGACCTGATTGTTTCACCAGTGAATTAAGAAGAGAGAGGCTGGATTTGGTTTCTGTCAATCCATCAAAGTCAAATCAGTGTTCTTCTCTAACCCTGCCTCCTGCTGGCCAGCAAAGGAACGTGGAATCTGAACGTGCAACGGCTGATCCTAGAAGATATGGATGAAATCAAAAGGGGTTCCACGGTTTGGAGAAATGTGGAGAAATCCATCAGACGGGTTGTAATCTTTCAGGGGGAAGATCAAGAGAATTTTTATTCTCAAAGGAATTCTAAAGGTGACAGACATAGGCAGCAATACTCGAGAAACGGGTGCAGAATCTACTCCTGTTACAGACGGTTGGGGTTGATGGGATTATCTCCAGGAGGTCAAGAAGCAGAAAACTTCATTGTTTACTTCAGAAGCCTCCACGATAATCTTCCAGTCCAGGGTCCACAATGTGGAGAAGAGTGAGATGTGCTCACGTTTCTCCTTCAAGGAGGTGCACTGGGATAGCAATGTGCTCAGCAGTCTGAAGAAAGAAGTAGGCTCCGTAATGTCACCATAGTCTGAGATCCTGAGGATCAGCAAATCCTTTGGTATCAGACTGCATGACATGAAGTCCACAGTCAGTGCGGCCCCTCAGTCATTCCAGTCCTCACTCAATGAGGTCACAGGTGACGGCACCATGGAAAAGCTGGACCAGCTGTTATCAGTGAATAAGATGACAAAATTCCTCGAGTCCTTAGACAAGAGTACATTTCCCGGAAGTGATGGCTTACTGACCGAGTTCGATTCACTCTTTGGGACTTGATTGGCTATGACCTTTCCTGTTCTATTGGTGACCTGGAGGAATCTGAATAATTGTTGTAATTAATTCAGACGTTTCAGCCTCTTTAGCCATTGTCTATTCACTGAGCATCTCATTAGTGAAGTCCCTCAATCCATCATTGCACAATTATATTTCAATCACATCCCTCACATGTTCCACAGATACAGAACCCGATTTTCAGACTAAACTTCTTCATTCTCCATCTTATGCTGGTGTACGACAGTCTGCTTCAAACAGGTAACCTGTGTGATTCCATGAGGAAAGACATCATCTCCCTCATCTCCAATCAGAAAGAGGAGAGGGATATCTGGTGGCCAATTTCATTGCAGAGAATAGATTTTAAAAATTTGTCGACAGTCTTTGCCAGCGAGATCATGTCTACTTGAAAGAAACCGATTTACCCTGATTAAACCCTAATCTGTACCAGTCAGGATGACCGTGAGAATTTCACACTCCAGAGGGATACTATTGCCTACATGCAGGACAACGGGAGCCGAAAGCCTGTCTCACCAGCCTCAATTAGGAGGATGCCTTTGATAGGATATCACTAACCTATATGCAGGATGTCCTCTCTAAAATGTGCTTTGGAGAGGGAATATACTCTAATGCATCCGACCGCTCTATACCAACGTCTTTATTGCAGCCACAATCAAAGGTTGGAAATCAGAAAGATTCCCGACCAAATCTGGAGACAGGCTGGGCTGCCTATTCTCACCTTTCCTGTTCTATTGGTGACCTGGAGGAATCTGAATAATTGTTGTAATTAATTCAGACGTTTCAGCCTCTTTAGCCATTGTCTATTCACTGAGCATCTCATTAGTGAAGTCCCTCAATCCATCATTGCACAATTATATTTCAATCACATCCCTCACATGTTCCACAGATACAGAACCCGATTTTCAGACTAAACTTCTTCATTCTCCATCTTATTAAACAGTTTGATCATTTTTGATCACTCTTCCCCAACACAAATATATTGTTAAATCTTGCTATTGCATTGTGTCCGTAGTTTTTCAGAGAAAGTCAGATGTTGTATCACATAGTTTACTTAAGCATTGGAACCTTGATATCTTGCCAGTTAGTCAGAATTTGGATAATCGAATACTGGATAATGGAAGTTCTTCTGTATATTGTTAAATTATGCTAATGCATTGTTTCAGTAGTTTTTGGAGAATGTATATTAAATTGCTACATGCTCACATCTGTGCTGTTGTGTCAACTCAATGCTGTGAGATATGATAAGATAACCGCTTCAATGTGGTATGTATGCCCAAATACCTCACACATCATCACAAATAATCAAAGTTTGTGCGAAGATTTGTAGCTCGGGTGCTCGTTGTTGTGGTTCTGTTCGCCGAGCGGGAAGTTTTTGTTGCAAACGTTTCGTCCCCTGGCTAGGAGACATCATCAGTGCTTGGGAGCCTCCTGCGAAGCGCTTCTTTGATGTTTCCTCCGGTGTTTATAGTGGTCTGTCCCTGCCGCTTCGCAGGAGGCTCGAAGCGCTTCTTTGTTGTTTCCTCCGGTGTTTATAGTGGTCTGTCCCTGCCATTTCCGGTTGTCAGTTTCAGCTGTCCGCTGTAGTGGTTGGTATATTGGGTCCCGGTCGATGTGTTTGTTGATGGAGTTTGTGGATGAATGCCATGCCTCTAGGAATTCCCTGGCTGTTCTGTCTGGCTTGCCCTATGATAGTAATTTTGTCCCAGTCGAATTCATGTTGCTTGTCTGCATCAACTAGCCACGAAACGACACGACCAGCTATCCTTAGTAGCCACACACGCAGACAACAAGCAACATGAATTCGACTGGGACAACACTACTATCATAGGGCAAGCCAGGCAGAGAACAGCCAGGGAATTCCTAGAGTCATGGCATTCATCCACAAACTCCATCAACAAACACATCGACCTGGACCCAATATACCAACCACTACAGCGGACAGCTGAAACTGACAACCGGAAGCGGCAGGGACAGACCACTATAAACACCGGAGGAAACATCAAAGAAGCGCTTCGCAGGAGGCTCCCAAGCTCTGATGATGTCGCCAAATCAGGGAACGAAACGTTTGCAACAAAAACTTCCAGCTCGGCGAACAGAACCACAACATCACAAATAATAAATAATGAAGGTGAGAGTTCCACAGTAACTGTGTCACTAAACGCATGCCTTATCGTGGCTTTCCTCAAAATTAAAATGCAGTTCTCCCGAAAGAACTCTGCCCCTGAATCCGTGGGACATGTGAGGGAAGTGATTGATACTAAAGGCCAGGATTCTGAAGCACAACAATTTCATGGAGGCAGCAATGGCTTTTGTTGCTTTGTCGTTCCTCACAAATTTTATATTTCCAGCTTCACTTTCGTCCTAACTGAGTTTGATTGTCGATGCTGATGTAAGCTCCAATCAATACAGATCTGCCTAGCGGAATGAGAAAGTCCTGGAAACATTTCAGAGCTGTCTCTGAGGCAGGCAGGAGTTCCACTGTAGCAGACATGAGGGTCATTCTCTGTTCCCTGCAGTGTACTCACATGTGCACTGAAGAAACCGAAGATAGCTGACCGATGAAGTGATAGAATAGTTGGAAGGGAGATGCAGCGGTGAGACCAACGAAGGATATGAACACATAAAGGTGCAGAAGTGTTAACTTCCTGAAATGTTTGCGTGGTCGTCAATATTTTCACTAATTCCAGTAGTGATGGGGGCATGTGTCTTCTCTGAGGACTGGGAAAGGAGAGAAAACAGAGAATGGGAACATAGTTTCATTTTCATGTTCTCAGGCTTGTATTTGCGGATCACTATTTGGGGCACAGTATTCATAATTTCTACCAGTGACTGACATGATGAGACCGTGTGTTAGACTTGCTAATAATACAATGCCAGGTGAGACAGTAAGACAAGGAAGTCATAGGAATTTTGGAAAGAGGAAGGGCAGGTTCACTGTGAGTGATCAAGTCATAGCCTGAGCAACATATTGCACAGACATGTGAGGCATGCTACCTTCACTTCAGCCTTGGAAAGACTTCAGGCCTCAATAAATTTCTTGATGCTTTCTGTTGTCCTAAATTAAGAGGTAACAAGGCATTTTTCTATCCATTAAATATCAGCGCGTGCCATTATTCTGTGAAACATTTACTCCTCTCAGATCCTTTCATCATTGAATCCTCGTTTTTATTGTTCATCATTGAATCCTCGTTCGCTAGCGATTATTCTGGTCAATTGGTGCTGCATTCAAATGCACATGGACAACCCATCCCCACTTTTTTGTTGTTTCGTTTTTCGTTTCTATACATCGAAGCGAATGCTGTTTTAACATCAAGTGACACAGTGGATAAACGTAAAATTACTGAGTGACTCCTTCAGAAGCATCTGTCCTGACATGACACAGTTGAGAATGATATATTGCCTCAACATTGATCAGTCTTAAGCACGTTTCATAACAAAGTTAGCACTTTTTTGGAGGAAGGCGGGACTGTAGTTGGTACAGGAGTGGGACCGGGAGACTGTCAAAAGTGAAGAGCGCGAGGTCCTGGTCTATATTGGCACCAATTATGTTTGATGGGGCATTAAACGTTCAGAGTCTTGCATCATGTCATTAATCAGAACTTATTTACAAATACATAGCCTGTGACAGTAACATCTAACTGAGTCAGGTATTCAGCATCTCAATATCCCTGACATTCACCCTTTAGAATCAGCCAGGTATCCCTGATTGATACTGAGTAACCGCCCCAATCAGGGATTTCACTTCCAATACGGTCCAGCTACCTGACCTCATGACAATAATTACCAGGAGAAATAAAACAATACATTTCTTAAAGTAGAAATTAACAAATCCGGCAAGAAACTGAAAAGCTTGTCCTTGGGTGACTCTGAGTGCCCATTAGCCTGAAGAACGTGTGGCTGGAAACTTTGGGTCCAGGAGGAAGGGCTTTCGACGTCTCGATGTTTGGAAATGTTTCTCAGGATGGAGCGATCTGAATACATTGCGTTTCGTTTGTTTTAATTGAATTGTGGAACACCCAGATGGGGAGACATGCGACAGTTGTCGGGTAATATTTAATCAGACCTGTCAGATAGTTGGGAATTTGGGAGTAAACTCAGTTTTGATGGAAATGAAGCTGGAAATGGGAAGTAGACAAGCAGCAGAATCACATTCTGGATCTCTTAAGATGTTGTGCTTCTGAATCCTAGTCTTCAAGATCAAATACTTCCCTCCCGTGCTTCAAAGATTTAAGGACAGAGTTCTTACCAGTCCGCCACTTCTTTATTTTCGAAGATCCTCAGTGGCATTTGGGTTAATTGATACTTTTATTGTCGAAACCTAGTTGTTTTCTACTTTGTATTTATGATGATGTATGAGGTATTTGTTCAGAAGCAGACTGAAGGAATACATCAATATTTTGAACTGTTCACAACCGCCCAAGAACCTAAAGCCACAATGCACATTGAGAGGGCTAATGTTTTCCATATCGCCGCATTAGATTGACAGAAGAGCACAGGTATAAGCATGCAGCAATTTCATATGTATTTTTGCAAAAAAAAAAATACGGACAAAATGAGACAGCATTATGTAACAATTTTATTGTATTTGGTAAGAAAGACCACATAATGCTCAAATTGTTTATTAAGATGGCGAATGAAGAAATTGAATTTGAAACTCAGACCCCTGAATCTAAGTAAAGAGAACAACAAGGAACTGATGCATAAAAGGGCAAAAATGGATTAAGTTCTCAGTGGATAGGCAATGCTGTTGGTGCAGTGTAGTCGAATCCACTTGCAGCTCTCATCGCAAAGCCAGTTTTGAAGAGTACATCACAATTGTTGGCTTGCAATTTCCTGTCAAAGGCCTTCTCCTGGTCCAGGCTGATAAGGCATGTTTCCAAACTCACTATCCCACACGTAGGCAATTTTATTGCTGAGGTGCGCTCGGCTTTCAGAGATCATCTTGCACAGTAGAACACAGCTCTTCTCGGGGTGAATCACTGATCCCTCAGCAGATCTGACCTAGTTGGCGATGATCTCAGGCAGGATTCTGTAAACTGCATTTAGCAGTGAAATTGGTTGTCACGCCTCCCTGTCCTCCTTCTAACTGTAGATGAGCGGGATGGTAACTTTCTTGTTGGAGTAACAAATGCTACTTGTTTGAAGCACACTGTTGTCCACTTCCAGCAGGTCCAGGTTAATTAAGTGCCACAAAGTAAAAACAACTGAGGTGGTAGGCAAGCAGTTCTGGAAATTGCACTCTTTTCTAAGGACTTGACGGCGTTGGGCAGCTCCTCCAGAGGTAACTGCTGGTGCAGACTCTCCCGTCTGCTGTCGTCTAAGACCTCCGTAGTAGAGGACAAAAACAACTGGGAAGCTGCGCTGTCTGTGCCATTCATGCCATATAGACTGGCATAAAGCGATTTGCTGATGCTCAGGATGTTCTTCCCGGTGGTCGCTATATCAGTAGAAACCCTTTTAAGTAAGACTCATCTGACAATTAGCCCCATGGCCTGGCTTCACAAACAAACAAAGATTGTATGGTCTGGTCCTTTTACCACAAGTTATCTCAAAGGCTGAGAGTTATTCTCAGCAAACAGTTCACAAACCACATCTCAAACCACATTTTAATAAAAGAATACAAACAACGAAAAGTCAGTTAAAGTTCTATCTCCTCTGCTTCCCATCATTTCTGGTGTATTGTTCACGTTCTCTTTGTGAAGTCTCTGAGGGTATAAGAATTAGAAGAGTTTCGAGAGATATGAGACAAATGGGAGAATGTATGATATCTGATCGGCATGAATGAGTTTGATTTGATTCGATTTAATTGATTTACTGTCACATGTGCAGAAATACTGTGAAAAGTGTTGTTTATGAGCAGAACAGGCAGATCACACGAAATAAGGAGGTGCAGAACAAATGATTTAAACAGAGGCATGCAGATCACATTTCACAGGGTGTACAAGATCGATCAGTGTTAGAAAGATCAGCATTAGTTGAGTCAAGCGAGCACATCCAGTCGTCTAATAACAGCTCGGCGGAAGCTGTTTTTGAACCTGCTGGTGTGTGCGTGTCAGACTTCTGCACCTTCTCTCTGACGGAAGAAGTTGAAGGGGATCATTACCGGTGTGGGAGCAGTCCGATGTAGTCCATAGTGAGAGGTTTGGCTCATGCAATGGCCTGGGTCGTCAGGATGACAAACTGGGATGAGGGAGCATATTATGCAGATAATAAATTGCGGGTATGAATAGCAATTTCTCTTTTTGTTTCAGATTTACAGTGTCCGCAGTTATTTTGGTTTTGTTTAGCCCATCCTCCAGCCTATTAGACCGAAGGAGGCCACTCAGGAGCTTGAGACGATGGCCTGGTTAAATTATCACTGGACTGTCAAACCAGAGACTCAAATAATTTTATGGGGACTCGGACACAGCAGATGGCGGTATTTGAACTCAATAAAAGTCTAGAATTAAAGAGGCTAATGATGACCGATTGTTGGTTCACTCATACCCTTCAGAGAGGGAAACAGCCATACTTACCCGGTCAGTACTACATCCGACTCCAGACCCACAACAATGTGCTTTACACTTACCTGCCCCCTAGGCAATTAGGGATGGGCTATAAATGATGGTGCTAGCCAGCGACGCCCTCAGACGCTGAATGAAGAAAAACAAAGACCCTCTTGAAACTGTAACAGAGGAATTTGAGGAGACAATTTAACTCATTTTGAGATGGCAGATGGGAACAACAGATGTCCATTCATCCCCTCTCATGTGAGGACAACAAAAGTAGATGGGCATTATGTCAGTCCACACTATTGCAGTTGTAAAATCCGAGGCAAATGGGAAAGGGAAAGTATGAGGATTGGGAATTTGTGTTAGGTTCAATGACCTCACAGTAAGGATTGAGATTAAGGAATATTTGGTGAGGTGGAGAGAAGTGATACTGGAAGGCAATACAACAGGGAGGCAAATAATTGTGTCAATGAACAGAGTGAGAGAAAGACTCAATGTTGACTTCTGGGAATTTGAAGGGATGAGGCCATTTGTTGGTAGCTCATCTGAAGGCAAGGCTCCTTGCTCAAGATTTGGAGATGACATTGTTGGACTAGGGTGTACAAAGATGAAAAACATACAACACTAGATTAAAGTCCAGCAGGTTTAATTGGAAGCACTAGCATTCGGAGGGCCGCTCCTTCATCAAGTGGTTATCTGTTGGAATATAACCTGATGTTGTGTGATTTTGAACTCCTTGCTCAACACTGACTAAGGCTGGAAATAATCGCTATTAGAGTCATAGAGATGTACAGCATGGAAACTCGTCCAACTCGTTCAAGCCGACCAGATACCCCAAACCAATCTATTCCTACTTGCCATCACCCCGCACAGATCCCTCCAAACCTTTCCTATTCATATACCCACCCAGATGCTGTTTAAATGTTACACTTGTACTAGTCTCCACCACTTCACCTGGCAGCCCATTCCATACACGCACCACTGTTTGAGTGACAAAGTTGTCCTGAAGGTCTCTTTTATATCTTTCCTCTCTCACCCTAAATCTATGCCCTCTAGTTCTGAACTCCCCCACCTCAGAGAAAAGATCTTGTCTATTTACACTATCCAACGACCTCATGATTTTATAAACCTCTATAAGTATTATTAAATTAAATGTCATCTGCCTCTCCTCAGTCCATTGGCTCATCTCATCAAGATCTTGTTGTGATTTGAGGTGGCCTTCTTCATTGACCACTGCACATTCAATTTTTTTATCATCTGCAAACGTCCTAAGTATACCTCGTAAGTTCGCATCCAAATCATTTATATTAATGACGAAAAGTAGTGGACCCAGCAGCGATATTTGTGGAACTTCATAGGATTGCCATCTGAAAAACAACCTCACCAAATATTCCTTATTTCCAATCCTCACAATGAGGTTATTGAACCACCACCCTCTGTTTTCTACCTTTGAGCCAATTCTGTATCCAAATGGCTAGTTCTTCTTGTATTTCATGAGATCTAACCTTGCTTACCAGTCTCCCATGGGGAACCTTGTCAAATGCCTTACTGACGTGCATATAGTTCACGTACACTGCTCTGCCCTCATTTACACTTTGACACTTCTTCAAAAAAATCAATCAATTTTGAGACGTTTTCCCACGCACAACTCCATGTTAGCGATCCCTAATCAGTCCTTGCATTTCCAAAAACAAGTGAATCCTGCCCCTTAGGATTCCCTCCAACAAGTTGCCCACCACTGACGCAAGGCTCACTGAGCTATAGTTCCCTGTAATGTCCTTACCAACGTCCTTAAACCATGTCATCACGTCAGCCCGCCTCCAGTCTTCTGGCACCTCACCTATGACTAGTGATGATGTAAATATCTCAGCAAGAGCCCCAGCAATCACTTCCCTAGCATCTCATAGAGTTCTAGGGTACACCTGACCAGGCTCGGGGGATTTATCCACGTTTATGCGTTTAAGACGTCCAGCACTTCCTCCCATGCAATATGGACATTCTTCAAGATGTCACCATCTATTTCCCCACATCTGATACCTTCCACGTCCTTTTTCACAGCAAGCATTGTTTAGTATCTCCCCATCTCCTGCGGCTCTACAGAATGGCCGCCTTACTGACGCTGAGGTGCACTATTTCCTCCCTAGTTGCCCTTTTGTCGTCAATGTATTTGTAAAAACACCTTGGATTCTCCGTAAATCTATTTCCCAAAGCAGTCTCATGTCCCCTTTTTTCCCTCCTGATTTCTCTCTGAAATGTACACTTACTGCATTTATACTTTTCTGAGGGGTCGCTCGATTTGTGTTGACTCTACTAGGCATATGCTTCGTATTTTTCTTAACCAAAACCCTCAATTTGTTTAGTCATCCAGTATTACCTGTAACTACCAGACTTTCCTTTCACCCTAACAAAAATATACTTTCGCTGGACTCCCGTGATCTGATTTCTGAAGGCTTCCCATTTTCCAGCCGTCGTTTTATCTGCAAACATCTGCCCACAATCAGTCTTTGAAAGTTCTTGCCGAATACCGTCAAAATTAGCTTTCCTCCAATTTAGAACGTCAACTTTTAGATCTGGCCTATCTTTTTCCATCACTATTTTAAAACTAAGAGAATTCTGATCGCTGGCCACAAAGTACTCCTCCACTGACACCTCAGTCACCTGCCCTGCCTTATTTCCCAAGCGTAGGTCAAGCTTTGCACCATCTCGAGTAGGTATATCCACAGACTGAATCAGAAACTTTTCTTGCACATGCTTAACAAGTTCCTTTCCATTTAAACCCTTAACACAATGGCAGTCTCAGTCTATGTTTGGAAAGTTAAAGTCCCCGACCACAACCACTCCGTTATTCTTTGAGATAATTGAGATCTCCTTAAAAATATGTTTCTTAATTTACCTCTGACTATTAGGGTTCTTCAATACAATCCCAATAAGGTGATCATCCCTTTCTAATTTCTCAGTTCCTCCCAAATAACTTCCCTGGATGTATTTTCGGGAATATCCACGCTCAGTACAGCTGCAATGCTAGCCCTTATTCCAACGCCACTCTTCCTCCTCTCTTGCCTCCCGTCTGTCCTTCCTGTAGCATTTGTGCCATGGAAACTTAGCTGTCAGTCGTGACCATCCCTAAGCCATGTTTCTGTAATTGCTACCATATCCCAGTCCCATGTTCCTAACCATGCCCTAACTTCGTCTGCCTTCCCTGTTGGTCTCCTTACATTGAAATAAATGGAGTTTATTATATTAGTCCTACCTTCTTCTCTGCTTTGTCCCTGCCTGCTCTGAGTGCTTGGATCGCTTCTTTTCTCAACTGTGCCAGTCTCAGATTGACCTCTTTCCTCACTATCTCTCTGGGTCCTACCCCACCCAGACCTGAATAGTTTATTTCCTCCTGAGCAGCTCTTGAAAATCTCCCTGCCAGTATATTAGTCCCCTTCCAGTTTAGATGCAATCCGCCCTTCGTGAACAGGTCAGTTCTACCCCAAAAGGAATTCCAATAATCCAAAAATGTGAATCCTTCTCCCATACACCAACTGCTCAGCCGTGCATTCATCTGTTCTATTCTCCTATTTCTACTCTCGCTAGCTCGGAGTATTGGGAGTAAGCTAAATATTACGACGACTTCCTTTTTAAATTCCTGCCTAAATCTCTGTATTATCCCTTCAGAATCTCAGCATTTTCCCTTCCAATGTCATTGGTTCCAATGTGCACAATGATATCCTGCTGGACCGTCTCCCCATTGAGAACATGCTGCATCCTCTTTGAGACATCCTTGATCCTGGCACCAGGGAAGCAACACAACGTTCTGATTTTTCGCTGCTAGCCACAGTAACGCCTGCCTGTGCCTCTGACTACAGAGTCCCCTAACACACTTCTTGGAACCTGATGCACCCGGTCTCAATACCAGAATCTTGGTTGTTTGTGCTACTTTCCCCTGAGAAATCATCACTACCTATATTTTCCAAGAGCGCATACTTGTTGGAAACGGGGATAGCCACAGAAGCCTCCTGCACTGCCTTCCTATCTCTCTTACCTTTCCTAGAGTTAATCCATCTATGTGACTGTATCTGTGACTCTTCTCCCTTCCTATAACTGCAATCCATCACACACCCTTGCCCTTGTGAGTTTCTCATTGCCTCTAACTGTGACTCCAACTGTTCCATTTGATCTGATAGGATTCGCAACCAAAGGCATGTATTGCAGATATAATCTCCAGTAACACGTAAAACTCTCTCTGAACTCGCACATCAGACAAGAGGAGCATACAGCTCTACTAAGGGCCAGTTTTGTTTCTTCAATCTTGTTTGATTAAAAAAAAACTCCTCCAGGCTAACTTCATACTTACGTCTTATGTTTTTAAGTTTAATCAAGAGGTGTACCTTAATAAAACATATAATGAAGAATGAATCCACTGTAGTCAGTACTGCAGACTCCCCAAGGCCACACTTAAAACTCCTCACTTTTATGTCTCTGTGGTATGACCTCTCCAAAACAGGTTCCTCCACAATTAGTTGTGAACTTCACTGTGTGTTAATTTTCCTAGATATACTCCTATGACCAGCGATACATGAATTCAAACAACGAAGGCAGTAACTGTGCAGTTTCACTGCTGTGCAGTTAGCAATGTGGGTTTCTTTCTCTGTCTCTCTCCCACACTGACCTCACCAAGTGTTTCCTTTGCCTGTTCCTCTCTATTTTAAAGTTGTTTTGACATTTTTTTATCCCAAAGTTCAACAACAATGCAACAACATGCAAAACAGTTATTGCTGGTCCTGGAATTTGAGGAAATCAGCTCCAACACCTGAAATATCTCAAAAAATGAAAAGCCTGTAACAGCCAGACGTGTTTTCCGTCCTCCATCTTGGATTACTTAAGAAACGTGGATATGAAATGCAATAAGTATTGACGCAGCAATACAACAGGCAAATGTCAAAGTCATTTGGCAGAAACATTCATCTTCAGAACTTTCCAACAAGCACCAAGACATGACTTGTCTGGTGGTGAGAAGGGGATTACTTGTGAGGTCCTTCATGTCCACCTGCACTCTTCCCACCAGCTCACTCTGTCGTCGAAGTGGCTGCATGAGCACAGAGACTGTCACACATTGCCTGCTGCAATGTGCTTTTGCAAAGGAATTCTCGAATAATCTACCATTCTTTCTTTTGTTTGAAGTGCGTTTGGAGCATCTCCGTGGCGCACGATTCTGTGTTGTTCGGTCTCTGACCTTCGAGACAGGTCAAGAAACCATCACTAATGCCTTGAGGACTAACAGCTCGGTGAAAGACGCACATTGCTCTGCTTATAATTGATTGGGCTACCAGAGCAAGGAGTTGACCTTGAACAAATGTGGCAGACTGTCACAAAGTTCAGGACCACGTGCTCAGGGATGCAGCAAAGCTCGGGCTGTTTCAGCCAAAGCAGAATAGGGAAGTACGAATTTCCGATCCATTATGCTGGAGTTAAATTGGCGTCTGTTTAGTTATCCGACCCTCCTGATGCCTCAATTGAGTGTGCATGTCATCTTGTGTAAGTAATTATATGCCTTTGGTTTGTTTCCTGGATTGAGTCAATATCGTTTTTTTGTTACTTTACATGTTACTGTAAAAAACATACGAAGTGCTTCAGCATCTACATATGAAGTTCTTTTGGAATAACCTATATTTTTGAAGTTAAAGAAAGGAACAATGTCTCATCTATGGTTTGCAGCAGAAATTAGGAATACTATTGGATTCAAGGAGGAGATGGATAAAGTGGTTAGAAACAAATTGTCAAGCCTGGGTTCTGGGAAAAGTTAAGAGTTCAGAAGGAAAAGACGAAAAGATTGGTCAAGACTGGAAAAATCTAACGTGAGAATAAAATTGCAAGGAAAATTTAAAAAGTGACTGTAAAGATTTGTGAAGATATGTGAAGAAAATAAAAATGATTTGTGATGTCAAATGTGAATCAATGAAAATCATATATATGTGAAATTGTAAAAGGAAGGGACAAAAGTAATCGTAGAAAAATTGACCATGTATTGCGGTTCTTTCTTCACAAATGACCTCTCAGAAATATTCCCTAGCCAAGGCTTTAGTTAAAGGGTGGAATTCAAGGAAATCCATTATGAAAAAAAAATTGGAGAAATTAATGGGTCTAAATGCTGACAAATCACTAGGGCGTAATACTTTCCTACCCCATAGTGCTAAAGATAGTGCCCTGGGAAATTTTGGATTCTGATAATCATCTTGCAAAATTCTGTGGAATCTGGAACAATTCTGATGACTTGGAGGATAGTAAGAGTAACTGCCCTATTTTAAAAAAAAAGGGAGTGAGAGAGCTAAATAGAGAATGACAAAGCAGTTAGCTGAACAGGAGTGGGCGGCACAGTGGCACAGTGGTTAGCACTGCTGCCTCACAGCGCCAGAGACCCGGGTTCAATTCCCGCCTCAGGCGACTGACTGTGTGGAGTTTGCACCTTCTCCCCGTGTCGGCGTGGGTTTCCTCCGGGTGCTTCGGTTTCCTCCCACAGTCCAAAGATGTGCAGGTCAGGTAAATTGCCCGTAGTGTTAGGTAAGGGGTAAATGCAGGGGTATGGGTGGGTTGCGCTTCGGCGGTTCAGTGTGGACGTGTTGGGCCGAAGGGCCTGTTTCCACACTGTAAGTAAGCTAATGCCAGAGTCAGTGATCAAAGACAGAAGACAACCCAATAAGCAAGCATGAAAAGAATGAGACGGAAACAGAAACAGAAATATATCAAATTCACACGACCACCGTCATCTCCCTCACACGCAGTGAAGTATGGGCGCACACTCACACACTGTTATGACACGAGGTAAACCAGCAACATCGAAAGATTCACCTCGTGCTAAAATACTTTAAAATTTGGTAGGCAGAGAATTATCCCAAAAGTCACTACATTAAGTAAAAATTAACAACGTTATTCTTTATATCTAACAGAGAATATTAACTAATAACTATTTACTATTCCTTCCTCTTAAGCCTATGTTTTATCTCCGCTTCTACAATGTTGATCTGATTAAAAAGTCCGATTACAATTTTGAAAAAAAAAGTTTCAAAACCAATCAGCCTTACCGAGTTTCCTCTGTAGATTTTTCTGTTTTCTTTTCTGCTTCTCAGGGATTCTGCTTCGCAGGAGTTTGCTAGACAAAGGTACCTTTTAGAAAGCAGTTCCGCTGGCGGTCTGTACTAGTTGGTGGCTTGCTGCTCTTTGACACTCTGGCTAACTGTGCAAACTATCTGATATGTATACCCCGAAACATCGCATCATTTAATTGATTTTAATATTGTCAAAATACTAAATTCAAACTTGATTGAGTTTGCTATGCTGGGCATAATTGGAATTTGTTTCTGTCTCAGCAACACATCCACTGCCAGCTGTTCGACCAAAGGGTACATTTTAAATCTTACAGCACTCTGTGTGCTTGATAAGTCCTTGCCAACCTCAACTCTATTGAAGGTATAATGTATCCACAACGTCAAAACACCTCCCCTTTAGAAAAAAGTCCATCATAAACAAAAGATGCCTTCTATTTTCGATGCTTTAAACACATGAACGTAACATACAGATAACTGAAATCAAAGTTCATTTTAACTGTTATATATATATATATATATATATATATATATATATATATATATGTACCATTGTATAAATGCAAATCTAATCTAAATTTTATCCGTTAAATCTGCGATAATGAATCTTCAATGACATTCTTCAGACCCGCAGCATGTATACATCTTAAACTAAATGTCTGCAAATACGACTCCAATGACATAGTCTCATATTATTCTCATTAAAGCGTTATAAGAAAGCAAATGGATTTTGATGTATGTACATAATCATTTCCGACACATTGTTCATGACATACACATTAAAATGTTGTTATGCGTGCACCAAACTCAATACTTCTTTCCGGATTTTGACGTATTTCCTCGGGTGGATGTTGAGTTTCTTTGAAAAGTAACCAACTGACAGTTCAAACCCATCATCAACATCCTGCAGCAATACAGCTCCAACGCCTATGTCACCAGCATTGACGACAATGTTAATAAGATTCGAAATGTTTGCTGTAGCTAAAACTGGTTGGTTATCAATACTACTTTCAAATGGTCGAATGCCTACTGGCGTTGTTTTGACTCCCGAAACTTTGTGTTCTTCGTCACGAAATTGGTTAACAGTAAAATTACACTGTAAAAACAGGGAACAAACTTCTGATAGAATCCGCTGAGACCGAAGAACTGAAGCACATCTTTCTCCGAGATTGCTCGTGGAAATTCATCGATGGACTTCATCGTTGCGTTCCGTGGGGTCAACCTTCCATATCGATGTTAGGACCCAAGAACTTCACCTGTGCTTTTGCACTTGGGATTTGTTTAAGTTTGTTACCAGCTTTATTTCTCGTAGTCGTTCGAAAAGCTCTGCCAACTGAAGCATGTGATCGTTCTCGAACTTATTAAAGATCATTACATCATCCAAATACACTGTACAGTTTGTTAACCCCGCCACAACTTGTTTCAGGAGTCCTTAGGATCCGGCGGGTGTGTTATTCTTTCCGAAGTGCATCACTTTGAGTTGATATACCCACTTCAGGTGACAAACGCAGAAATTTCTTTCACCACCTCTGATAAAGGTACATAGAACATAGAACATAGAACAATACAACGCAGAACAGGCCCTTCGGCCCTCGATGTTACGCTAACCTCTGAACTATTCTCAGGTCGTCCCCCGACACTATCCCAAAGTCATCCATGTGCTTATCGAAGGATTGTTTAAATCTCCCTCATGTGGCTTAGTTGACTATATGAGCAGGTCGTTCATTCCACGCCCTTGGCACTCTCTGCGTAAAGAACCTGCCTCTGACATCTGTCTTTAATCTATCACCCCGCAATTTGCAGTTAGGCCCTCTCGTTCACGCTGCAGTAGTAATCCAAGGAAAAAGACTTTCACTGACTCCTCTATCCAGTCCCCTGATCATCTTGTATGTCTCTATCAAATCCCCTCATAGCCTTCTTCTTGCCAATGAGAAGAGGTTCAAGTCTCTCAACCTTTCCTGATAAGACCTTCCCTCTAGACCAGGCAGCATCTGGTAAATCTCCTCTGCACCTTTTCCAATACTTCCACATCCTTCCCGAAATATTGAGACCAGAACTGTACACAATATTCCAAGTATGGCCGCACCAGCGTTTTGGATAGTTGCAGCATGATATTGCGGCTCAGGAACTCAATCCCTCTACCATTGAAACCTAACACACTGTATGCCTTCATAACAGCACTATCCATTAGGTGGCAACTTTTAGGGATTTATGTACAGCGACTTCAAGATCCCGCTGTGCATTCACACTACCAAGAATCTTTCCACTGACCCAGTACTCTGCCTTCTGTTATTCTTCCCAAAGTGCATCACCTCACATTTAGCTGCATTGAACTCCATTTGCTACATCTCAGTCCAATTCTACAGTTTGTCCAAGTACCCCTGCAACCTGTAACTCTCTTCCACACTGTCCACTACTCCACCAACGTTAGTGTCGTCTGCAAATTTTCTAATTCATCCACCTATCCCTACGTCTAAGTCACTTATAAAAATGAAAAAAGCAGCACTGGTCCCAAAACAGATCCTTGTGGCACACCACTAGTAACGGGACTCCAGGCTGAATATTGTCTATCAATCCACCACTCGCTGCCTTCTTTTAGAAAGCTAGTTTCTAATCCAAACTGCTAAATCACTTTCAATTCCATGACTGTGCATTTTCACCAACAGCCTACAATGTGGAACCTTTTCAAACGTTTTACTGAAGTCCATGTATACCACGTCAACTGCTCTACCCTCATCTACATGCTTGGTCACCTTCTCAAAAAAACTCAATGATGTTTGTGAGACTCGACCTACTCTGAAGAAACCATGTTGACTATCTGAAATCAAATTGCTGTTTGCTAGATGATTATAAACATTATCTCTTATAATCCTTTGCAGAACCTTTCCTACAACAGAAGTAAGGCTCACTTGTCTATAATACATGGCACATAACCGTAACTATGCCCGAAGTCAAACTTGGTGTCATTTTCTAAATTCCTGTCATTTTATCTCTAATTAATTTTTTCGGACATTTCACTTCAGTCCGAATGTTAAATCGGAGGTACTGAACTGAGTAGATTTGATTGGGCATCTCAAATGGCAAACAGTATGAATGTGATACCTTTATGCCAACCATTCAGCTAGTCTGGACAGTATGCTCTCAATATGGTCTCAGGGTCCGATGCAATATTTCTTAAACACCCTGGGATTCAGGACGATACACACTGCATTTAAAATGCTGTAGACTTAAGATATCCATAACATCATTAAACAGCCTAGCAATAAAATTTGAGCCTTGGTCCAACTAAATCTCTCTGGGTAGCCCATACCTTGTGAAGAAAGCTACCAACTTCTCTACTACCTTTTTTGCCTTGCTACTCCGTAACGGAATTGGCTCCGGAAATCAGGCAGAAACAGCCATTACGTGTAAAAAGTACTGGTTCCCACTCTTAGTTCTTGCGTGAGGACTGACGCAATTAATTGTAACCCGCATGAAACTTTCTTCAAATATGGGAATTAGCTGGTTTTATTTCACCCTCTCCCTAACCTACAATTTGGCTTATATGATACATATGGCAAACGTTAAAAACTCCCTTGTTCATTCCATGCCAATAAACATGTTTTGGTATCTTAGCCGGAGACTTTTGTACGCCTACGTGACCTCCTACATGGAGTTATTGTGCTACACGTAACACGTCCTGTCTGTATGTTACCGGCAAAACAATCTGGTGCACTTCGGCCCATTTCTCCTCTGCACGAAATTGCCGTGGTCTCCATTTCCGTCTGAGGGTTCTACCTTTCACATAATAAACTTCAGGAATACTCTCTGCCTCCTGTTTGGTGTACGCATCCACATATATATCTGTTAATATCTTGAATTTTTGATGTATGTCCCTTAACGTACCAGGACGAAACATTTCTGTCTGACCATCCACCTGTTCAGGTCTTTCCCGCACCACTACGTCAAGCAGGGTGTCCTGTAACTGAACCTCAAAGATTTCATCTTTCTCTTTAGATTTTGCTTCATGCTGTGACTTATGAAAGTGGGATCTGATTACCACACAGTCTGGAAAAATACCTGTTATTTCTGTTTTAATTCCTCATTTTCTTGGTCTACTTTGGGCTTCTCCACAACAAGGAGTGTTATTCCCACCTTGGACCCTGTTAAATCGTTCCCAAGAACAAACGGATTGACACTCTCTCAATCCCTCCCACTGATATTCCCCAGTCTTGAATTGGGACTCAACCAGATCTTGTATGTGCGATATTACATCGGTGGCACAGTGGTTAGGTCTACTGCCTCGCAGTGCCACAAACCGCGGTTCGATTCCGACTTCAGGCCATTGGTTGTGTGCCATTTGCACATTCTCCCAGTGTCTTCGTGGGTTTCCTCCCAGATTGCAGGTTAGATAAATTGGCTGTTCTAATTTGCCTATAGAGCTTATTCGTGGGAAAGTGCTGATTGATTGTGCACAATGTAGGGTTTCTAGTGTGCAAGCAGACTGCAATGTCCCTCCAAAGTGCGACCTACCCTATCCCTGAAGCCCGGAAATTTGGGGTGGCACGGTGCCTCAGTGGTTAGCACCGTTGCCTCACAGCACCAGGGATACAGGTTCGATTTTAATCTATTCCACCAATTACAACACTCTCGGGTAACAGATTAGAAAGAGTGCAAATTCGCTCATTTTTTTTTTATCAGCTACTGGTTAGAGCCTGTATCTCTAAAAAGTGTAAATTCTAGTCATTCTCCCTCTGTTTATTTTCTGAATGAACTTTACCCACAGGTCCGATTTCTTTGTAGAGATCAGGTACTAACTTCATACCCAGACAGTGCCTCAGCAGTGCACGTTCCTGCCACTCAATGACTCTTCTTGGGGTTTACTTTACTACCTTCATTAATGACACTGGCTTAACTTCTTTTACCACATCTTACCCCACTGTGCCTTTCTATAATTACCGGCACTGTAAGCATTAGTAACTCACTTTACCTCAGTGGAAAGACCTGAGGCCTTTCACCCGCTTTCCAACCTCGTGGACTTCTTTTATTTAATCTGTTGTTAAACTGTTACCAGTGTTCTTTCCTCATTGTTTCGTACCGTAGGGTCACCTCTTTTTTCCCCAACTTCTATCACTCACAGGATTAAAGTCTGGCCGAAAGCTTGACTTATGCACCAAACTGTATTCATCTGCTAATCCTTCTGCCCTTCTTACTTCCTGAACGTTCTGTTTCCCCAACGTGAATTCTTACCAACTCTGGTAGTGAGGTTTTAAACTCCTCCTTCGAGCAGGAGTATAATCTCTCTTCGAGCCCCAAAAGTTCTGTCATTCTTTAAAGCACGCTCCCATCTATCAAACTGATGATGTTTAATTCTTTTGAACTCAACATAGGTCTGACCTGGTTCCTTCTTTATGTTTATCAACCGCTGTCTATATGTATCTGGAACCAATTCCTATGTACCTAAAGTAAACTGTTTGACGTCTTCATAATATCTTGACCCTTCATCTGAGAGCGTTGCAATTGCCTCACTAGCTCTGCCTACCATTTTAGTCCGAACTAGTATTACCCAGAAATCTTCAGACCACTCTACCTCACTAGCCATTTTTAAAAACTACATAAACAAGGCTTCAACATCTTTCTCATCAAAATGCTGCAGAGATTTAACATATTTGTATGTATCACTTACTTCTCTTTTCATCCCAATCCTGTTAACTTGATTTTGCTGACCAAGGCACAACTTCTCAAGTTCAAATTCTCTCTCTTTGTTTCTCTTTTTCTTCAATCTCTCTTTGCTTAGCTAAATATCTTCTCTCTCTCTCTTTCCTCTCTCTCTCTTTCCTCTCTGTCTCTTTTCTCTCGTCTCTCTCTTTCACTTTCTCTACCCTTCGTGTATCTTCTAAATCCATTTTCCTCAATTCTTATTTACGTTTTTCCACTGCACTGTCTGTTTCTCCATGTTTGAATAATTCATTTACAATTACAGCTTTTCTTTTTTCCTTGTTTAAACCCAACTCCAACTTCTTGCTAATTCTGAAGTTATGGCCATCTCCTTTCCTTTTAAACTTTCTTGGCAACTTTGAGGAAGACCTTCAAATCACAGAAGCTCTTTAGCAATTTTCAGAGCGATTTCTTTCACTTGTAATTTAATCAACCACAAATCATCGAAGTTAAAAAAATTGCCTCACCTACATTTTATTTAAAGATCTAGGGCACTAATCTGCAAGTTTTGAAATCTCCTCGGCTTTTTCGTACCCCAAATCTAATCAAATCTGTCTAACATTGTTCAAATCTCGGACGAAATTCCCCAAAAGGGGCAAACCTCCGCTACTTTAAACTAAAAACACAGAAATGTTCTACCACGTGCTGTACTCTGCGAAAATACACATCTGTCCAAACCACAAATCTGTCCAAACCTCAGACTTGATCTATCTAAACCTGTTCGGACCACTAATCCGAGACCCTAACTACTCAAATCCCGGACGAGTGCCCAAACCGATGTGAAATCGGGTAAACACTTCTGCTGATTTAAACTAGCAACACAGAAAAGATTCACCCCGTGCTGTAATCTGTTAAAATTTGAAAGACAAATTACTATCCCGAAAGTCAGTATTTGATGTAAAAAATAACAATTTTATTCTTTAAATCGAACAGAAAATATTAACTGACAACAATTTACAACACCTTTCTCTTTAACCTATCATTTACCACACTGTCTACAATACTGGTCTGATAAAAAAAAAATGTCCCGCTTTCGATTTAAAACAAAATCACATTTCAAAACCAATCAGCTTTGCTGAGTTTCCTCAGTAGATTATTTTTGTCTTCTTTTCTGCTTCTTAGGGATTGTGCTACACGGGACTTTGATAGATGAAGTTACCCTTTGGAGAGCAGTTCTTTTGGCAATCTGTGCTAGTTGGTGGCTTGCTGCCTTTTGCCACTCTGACTAACCGTTCAAACTGTCTGATACTTAAACCGTGAAACATTGAATCATTTAATTGGTTTGAACATTATCAAAATACTGCATTCAAACTTGATTGGAATTTGTTATTTTGAGGCATAACTTAAACTGAATTCGAATTTCAATTTGTTTTTGTATCATAGCAACAGCCAGCTGTTTGACACAGTGTTACATTTTCCATTTTCCAGTACACTGGAAAAGTCTTCACTAAGTCCTTGTCAGCCTTTCAGATCCCTTATAGACACAGTAGACCTACAACTTCATACATGCAGACAGAAAGCAATTCATAATGGGAGTTACAGAAATGAACTTATGCACACAACGGGAACGCATATACATTCGCACACATAGAAGTACAGTCATTCTTTGATAGAGGAAACCATCTATACAGAGACAATGAATCATTCAGGCATCCTAATGTCTGGAAATGAAATCACATTAAGAGACATTAGACACCAATGTGCAAGGACTTACAGAAATATTGTGATACACTCACATGGCCACACCCAAATACAGTTACAGAACTATACACAAAAGTAGATACTGTCATAGAGCGACAGTTATAAACAAATCCAAACACACACATACAGAGGCACGGAGAGATCCTGCTTGGACACAGAAAGATCTGAACACACAGACAGACAGCTAACCACAGTCTTAGCCATACACTCATCTACTTGATCAGGAACACAGCCAGGCAATGAAACACCCTGCACTACAGCAATACACCCGGCACACACACACACAAGGTTATAGAAATATCATGACATATTGACAGTGACACATGCACATGTACACACATGCAGACACAGATAGACACAGACACATACAAAACCATAAATGTGGAACAACACAGACATAAAGACAGCACATCGACAAAAAGAGTACAAACACACATCTCCAAAACACACACAGGCACCAATTGCACAGGCACATTAACAGATATCCACGCAAAACACTGTCTGTCAAAGAAACACTCGTGCAGACTGAATAATATATCCAAATACATAAAGACCACAGTATGTCGTAACCAAAACGCATCAAAAAACAAACTCACGCACAAATGCAGAAAAATGCTCATACTTTGTCACAAGGGCGTATGAAAAGATAAAAAACAGAGAAGACTTCAACATGCAGGAACATCCACACAAAGGCAATGCATCACAAACATACGCAGACACAGAGAAACTCACACACTGAAAGAGAAATACACACATTCCTCCACAGCCACAGGAATAGAAACGGGGAGGCAAACAATGTTTCGCAGCTGGACAGAGAATGCATTTACAGAACTGTAAATATTGTGTCAAGGTATTGCTGGCAGTGTCTGTGCAGTTTGTTTTCTTTTGCAAAATCACTTCTTGCAGGAGAATCAGTGAATGAAGAGATGAGGAAGGGAAATGTGTCAATGCACATCAGCATATGCTGATCTCAGTCAACGAGTGTCTGACTTAGAGAGTGTAAGAGAAAGAGAAAGGGAGGGAGAGGCAGAGAATTCGACAGCGAGATGATAAGTGTTTGTGTGTGTGTGAGAGAGGGAATTATATCGACAGAGAGGCAAACAGAGGGAGACAGACAGACAGAATAGGAGATAAAATAATAGAGAAAGGGATAGATAAGTGGAGGAAGATAGAGACTCAAAAAGAGAAGGAACGAGAGAGAAAGAGATAGACGGAGTGAGACTGAGGAAACAAATCGAGAGAGAAAAACAGAGAGAGAGAGATGGAGAGCGAGAAAATGAGAAGATAGGGAAAGATACAGAGCAAGAAAACGAGAAGAAAGGGAGAGATGGAGACAGAGACAGTGAGAAAGAAATGCAGAAATCAGAGGAAAATACTCCATTTTGCAAGTCGCCATTTTGTAATGATACCTTGACTTTTAAAGAAGTGAAGAATAGGGAATGCATACACTTGGTTTAAACTAGCAGCAGTCTCTTTCTCAGACAGTTGCTACAATGTAATGACGAAAATGTTGATTGTAACCGAGATATTATCTGCAGTGGCGTAAAAATCATCACGTTAATGGCTTTATTTAACCTATGTGAACAACATTTAATGCATTAATTATCTACTGAGAACCGAATTAAAACAAGAAACATTATATGGTGGGAATTGGAGAAAAACGAGGTTATTAAGCGTGTAAAGGGTATACATTATGTTACCTCTACTAAGAATAAGAGACCTATTATTATCATATTCAGGGATATCTGTCATTGATACCCGGTATTATTAACTATTGATCTCTCTCCGGCTTAAATGCAATAAAGTGTTTACTTTTAACTTCCATATGGTCTAAGAATTTCCGAGGTAACAACAGAGAGTGGCAGAGAGATTGAGACACAGAGAGAGAGGCTGAGTAAAACTGAGAGAGAGAAAGACTAACAGCGAGAAACTGAGAGAGAGAGAAAGTCCTAGATGGAGGTGGAAAGTAAGTGAGAGAGGAAGAAAGGACCAGTTACCAAGACAAACAGAAAGATGCACAGAAAGAAAGGAGGCAACATCCCTTTGATGGGAAGAGAAGAAAGATGGGCTCAAGAAACACGTTAAAAATTAAACAAAAGTGCACGAAATAATCAGCATCTCAGGCGAGATGATCCACAAGCACAGAGAACCTTTCACTGTATTAAAGTGTTCATTGCAAGTTGAACATAGCGAATCTGACAATCATCAATGTTCAAGTGGGAATCTTTCTGTCTCCACCTCTCCTCGCCTGCAGGAGAAATCCTCTTGCTGGTCTTGAACACTTGTCCACAAGGCAGGTCGTGGAGACCCGGGTTTCCAGCTGAACCCATCCCTCACAGCGAGTCCATCATGTCAAATCCTGCTGAAGTCCATTCCACGACCGCCACCACACCCTTCCACTCCCACCCGCACAGTAACCTACTTTCCACTTCACTGCTATCCCTTGTTATGCCCTTAAATAATTAAAGGCGCAGAAGGATTGATACTTGTTAAGCTTTGTTGGGGGGAAGAGGTGTGATGGGGTGTTGTGGTTATCAGGGGCAGATGTGAACGCAGATATGATGCTACAATTGGTTGCGTCTTGATCTTCTGAAATGGTGGGTGGACCAGGCGTTTTGGCTGAATGACCTACTGCTGCTAATTGTCTGTGTGTCAATCTATCAGTTATTCAGGGATAGCAGCGTGTTCCTGTGTGTGGTGAATGGTGCCCCATCGTGTTCCCCGCTCCCACAGCAGGGTGTTATACTCAGATCCATGTGATTGTGTTGATTGAATCCTGAGTGTGGTGCTGGAAGAGCACAGCAGGTCAGGCAGCATCCGAGGAACAGGAGAACAGACGTTTTGGGCATCAGCGCTCCATTCCTGATGATGGACTTATGTCCGTTTCGTCGACCCTTCTGCTCCTCGGATGCTGCCTGACCTGCTGTGCTTTTCCTGCAACACATGGTCGATTCCGATCTCCAGCATCTGCAGTCCTCACTTTGTACTGATGGGATCCTGACTAGACATACGCAATTCGTGAAATTGGAATACTGCGGCCATCTATGGACCTCCCAGTGGCATTGCTGGCATCCTGAAGTGAAGATTCGACTTGACCAATTGTTGTACCGCATTCCTCAACTTCTCTCTGAACTTGGGCACAGTCACTGCGTAAAATAATGTGCTGGTATTGCAGCTGAAATCCTTGAGCACGTCCCCCACATACGGTAAAATATTTGTCTCCCCAAGATTGTCTTTTGTTCCGTTAAAGCCTTGGGATAAGAATGTTATACCATACACTCACCACAGAAGTATAAAGCTGATGGATATAGTGAAGAGGGATATCACCGACTTCCTTCGGCTCTCTGCCTCTGCATCTTTCTGATTCTCTCTCTTGCTAAAACCCCTCAGGGTCTTGCGGAGTCGCTTGGTCACAAATACCTGCTTTACTGTCAGAGCGTTCATCAAAAGAACTAACACGAATGGAATAAAAGGGGTTAAAATGTTATCAAACTACTTAAATCCCAGCCACCTGGTATCAATAAAATAGGTTGTTTTTATTCAGCAGAACCATGGAATATTACTAATTATCTTCCGAGGTTTAAACACAAAATAAAAACGAATACATTTTGAACAGAGCAGAATGCCAGTTGTCGCAAACGCCACAGCGAAGGTTTTCTATATCCAATATTTACTCTTCAGCTTCTGGCAGGAAATGACCACAAAGCGATCAAAGGAGAAAAGGACAGTGAACCACACGGAACAGTCTGTGGTTGCACCGAGTCAGGGCAAAGTCAACATTGCACACAAGGGTGAGGTCCAGCAGAGACCTTTGGTAGAAATACATATTGAATCGCCTTAGTGTGATGTTTATGACAATGAACAGTAGATCTGACATTGCCATAGCCAACAGGCAGCGCGTTGTGCACTTAGAGAGTCTACATTTTCCTTGTGCTAGAATCAAAACCACCAGGAAATTAACTATAAGAGACAGATGATAAAACGGGAATTGGAAATTTCAGATCAAACATTTTCTGAGTCTGCCCAGGGAGCTATAGATGTAGTTAGCACCTAAATACATCAGTTGGGCGCGTTCAGATAACAAATCTTAAAACGACATCTGTAAGCCTAAGTCATTTCTTAGCTGTGCGCTCTTGTGTTTTAATTAATTCATGCGGAAAAGTAATGGAGCATAGTTTTTAAAAGGAAAGGCAGAGGGGATTTGAAGAAAAGGCTTTCACCCAGAGAGTGGTGGGGCTCTGGGATGCACTGCTTGGGATGGTAGCTGAGGCAACGAACCTCACAACCATTTAGGACTACTTGGATGAGGAGTCGCAGTGTAATAATATTCCAGGCGATGAGCCCAGTTATGGAAACTGGGCCGAGTGCAGCTTCAGTGGAGCATTGATATAATAAGGCTTCTATGTTTCCAGGAATTGATTCGGAGAGGCTTGTTGGGATTTTAAACTTTGTATTCAGAAATCAAACATCTGTTGATGTTGAAAACGTGGAACAGAAACAAAATTAGCTTGAGGAATTCAACAGTAAGACAGCATCGGTGAAGAGAGCAATAGACTTAATGTTTCGTGTCTGGAATACAACTTCATAGGAAAATAAAATCTTCTGAGGATCGGTTACTGGACTTAAACATTTAATTCTGTTTTTCTGCAGACAAGAACTTATCATTGCAAACAAAGGACAGGTGCTCCTTTTTCAAAGGAAATGGAACTAGGTCCCTGTTCTCATTCCAACTTCCAAAACCTGGACCGCAGTCTTGACAGTTATTTCTTTTCTGTTCAAGTTCCTGGTTGCATTTAAATGAGTTGAGAATTGCCACCAAACTGGGATGAAGTCCAGACACACCACCAAGGTCCTGATGGAAGGGTTAGCCCTCATGAATCATATCATCCTCCAAGCAATCAGCCTCACTGTGTGTTATGGTAGCAGGTCTGTATCAAAACTCTCCTGGGTTTGTACACCTTAATTGCATCACCTCACATTCTCCTCTGATCTCCAGAAAACAAGCCTAGCCCTATCCTGTCTTCCATCAATGCTGCTATAATTTTGAAGAACTGGTAATTTGGTTGTAAGTCGACTCTGTGCTCATCCCAGTGCAATTCTGTTCTTCATGTTCCATGGGGAGCAGAACTGTCATAACATTGCAGTTCTAATCTACCTACTGTCTTATGTAGTAGCGATATTATAGGTTTTGCAAGGGCGGAATGAATATGTTATTTCCAGTTGGTTGACGTCCAAAGTGAGGGAGGAATCATTTGGGAAAGAGTTAATATGGATTTATTTCCCAGTAGAGATTGTCAGGCCAAGTTCGAGGCCATTTAATGGACGTGCACGGCTAGTTTTGGGTGCCTCACAGAACCATCCCAAACACCATAAATTGGGGTAAGGAAACGGCTAAGATGGAGAGCTGTGCCGGCCGTGCTAGTGGATTACTCCATAAACTGGACAGTGTGCACAGCTGACTCTGTGATATACATGTACAGCAGGAGAAGGAGTGAAACATTCTCTGTTACTCATTGTGCACTGGACATGTACAGAGGTTAGTATTGAGAGACACATGACATGCACAGAAGAAGATTGGAGTGAATAATTCTTAATTATCTGGAGCGATCACTCTTCACTGCAAGGCGAATGCCCACCCGTGGAAATTTTGAAGAACACCACATTTCTTGGCATACACCTGGCGGAGAATCTCAACCTGACCTTCAACAGCAGCTCCATATCCAAGAAAGCACAGCAGCGTCCCTACTTTCTGCAGGCTGAGGAAAGCGCACCTCCTTACCCCATACTCACCACAACCTACAGAGGGTTCGTTGAGAGTTGCCTGAGTTCCTGCATCACTGCCTGATTCGGGAATTGTAATGACTCACATCGTATGACCCTGCAGCAGATAGTGAGGACAACTGAGAAGATCATCAGGGTCTCTCTTCCCTCCATTACAGACATTTACACCGTAAGTTGTATCCGAAAGCCTAAAAGCATTGTGAAAGACGTCACGCACCACTCATTCAAACTCTTCCCTCTCCAGCCATCATTTTCTCATGGTGAGACTGTGCAACAGATTCTTCCCCCAAGCCATCAGGCTCCCTAACACATTATGATCGGACTCTTTCCCATCTGAAGTCCTTTACATGACTTCACATTGCTTCGAGAATAATGTCTATCATTTATCATTCTTCTATTACACTGTAGCTTGCGTGTTTTGCAGTGCTTATGCACTTCATGCTGTATGTGGTTGTGTAGTTTGTGCTGGCCACGTAGCACCCTTGGTCCTGGAGGAGCGCTGCCTCGTTTTTACTGTATCACTTGTATATGGTGAAAATGACAAATCGAAGCTACTCTCTGCTCCTCTGTACTGGACATGTCCAGTGATTAAACCCAACACAACTGACTGATAATTGGATTGAACAGCTTGTAGGAACATTGAGGGATTAAGGTCAGGAAAGTTTTACAGTTTGAAGGAGTCAGAATTGTCAACTGTCTTCACAGTTTACAGGGGAGACGTTTAGTGTTGCCAGTGAGCCCAGGCAGTGATGGGGAAATATGACTTGCTGTGAAGGCTGATAAAGGAGAAAAACGGAGATTGGGAATGAACTTGTAATTTTTGGGTTATCAGAATGGTTGTAGTCGGTGCCACAGAAATTGTTACTCGAGATGCAGCTCTTTGTAATGCTAGTTAATGACTGAGATGATGGATCAAGTGCAAGGTTTATGGATAACATAGTGCTTGTTTTCAGTGAGTGAGTGAGTACAGAAGAAATTGTGGAACATAATGCAGAAAAATAGGAGGCAATTTTCCTTCCATTTAGTCTTGAAATAATTTCAGACCATTGTTACATTTAGAGATGCTGATCCTATTCCGATTGAAAAAAAAGCAAGAGGTCTTTTTGTCCATTCATTTCAGCATGTTTCATTATCCTCCTGGTAACTTTACCCCTCTCAGATTCTTACAAATTTCA
This sequence comes from Chiloscyllium plagiosum, assembly GCF_004010195.1. NCBI lineage: Eukaryota > Metazoa > Chordata > Chondrichthyes > Orectolobiformes > Hemiscylliidae > Chiloscyllium > Chiloscyllium plagiosum. Next base: position 791,184 of record NC_057755.1, on the reverse strand, counting down.
GATGTACAACCCTGGGTTTGAGTCATTTCACTTCGTCAATATTGAAACATTACAGTTCAGCTGTTATTCCGATGAAACTGTGCTGTACTCAAGTGAGCATGGACAGCCAGGTCTACATGTTTTTTCCCCTGCTTATGAAACTTCAATGTTTTGTTGTGCTATCATCAAACAACAGCAATGGACAAACCTAAAATGCCTAAATGAGTCCGTCTGAATAATATGTCCTGGTTTGACTGCATCCAGAATGGTGCATTACTTCAAACGTGCCAGGTTCACGGATTTCACTTAACCGCTTCAGCATTTAGGACATTTGGAGATGGGAGTGGGGTGGATCAGGTGGTGAAAAGCGGGTTTGGAGCAGGGACCAGAACGGTTGACTGTGGAAAGTGAAGACGCTGTATTCCCAATCGAGATTTGGACAGACACGGATTGGAATAATACATCAATGTCTTCACCTACTCAGGATCAAGAACGTGGAGCCAAAACATGCAGTAGAAAACCAATGTCGATATAAGAGTGCAGATGACAGCATGCATAAATTTATTATTCTTTCTCCAAAACCCACAGGCACACTTCTGCACAAAGAAATGCATAATCGGAAACATGTTTTGTATATGATCACAGTGGATGCATTTCCGATGGACATTCAAAAAGCTGGAAGTTTTCAACGAGTTAGTTGGGCACTTGTTATGTCATCTCGGGTCTCACGTTCAATCTTATTTGGAACAATTGATCAAGCGTTCATTAGAGTACTTACTTACAGTGTGGAAACAGGCCCTTCGGCCCAATAACTCCACACCGACTCTCCAAAGACCCATTCGCCTACATTTACCCCTTCACATAGCACTTTAGCATGGCCAATTCACCTAACCTGCACATCTTTGGCCTGTGGAAGGCAACCCGAGCACCCGGAGGAAACCCACGCAGACACGGGGAGAATGTGCAAACTCCACACCTAGAGTTGCCCGAGGCGGGAATTGAACCCGGGTCTCTGGTGATGTGAGGCAGCAGTGCTCACCACTTTGCCACCGTGCCACCCCTATCGAACAAAAAAAGGATCCCTGGCAAGACTCATATTGTACCACTGGACCAAATGCTACCTTACAAAGAAAATTTCAAGGACTTACTTTCCTCGCTGATTTCCAGTGACCCTGGCTCCTGATTTCCATTACACACCTCTGGACCATTCTCCAGTCTTTGCTCCTTCGTCCATTCTGCCCTCACTCAAACTCTATTTTCTCTATCCTTGCAGCCTCCCTCTCTCTTCTGCTTGTTTTCCATTTTCTACCCATTGGATTTCGGAGCAGAAGTAGAACATTCTCTCCATCAACTCTGTCCCAGCACTCCATCAGAAGGACAGTAGAAATAGGAGCAGTCTATCTGGTTCATCAAGCCGGTTCTTGTATTAAATAAGATCATGGCTGATCTTCTCATGTACCCAGCTCCACTTACTGTCCCGCTCACCATAACCATTAATTTCTTTAAAGTTCAAAAATCTATCTTTGAGTACAACCAGATAGTGTCAACAACTTCACTGGTCACTGAATACCATAGATTCACAACCCGTTTGTGAAGAAGTTTCTCCTCAACTAATATCCTCATCAGATCTACTTGCTTTGAGGCTATGACCCCGAGATCTAGTTTCCCCTGCCAGTGGAAATAATCTTCCTGTTTCTATCTTATCTATTATCATCATATATTTAAATGTTTCCATAAGATCCCTTCTTCATTCTTCTAAATTTCAATGTATAATCGCAATCGACTCAATCTCTCCTCATAAACCACCCACTCTAGAGAATGTCCATTCTCAAATAAGGTGAAAATTAAGAAGTAACGTGTTTGATTGCCAGATTCTTCTGCCTTCTCCCTATCAGCCTCCATTCCGTTGCCAATCCACAATCTGTTTCTCTCTTCTTGAGAACCATCCTCAGGAAGTATTGCTTGTTCCGAAATGGTAACAGGTGCTGTCAGCTTTTACCGATCTATCTCTGTCATATTTGCAGTCAGGAGCTTGGACGTAAAAGCCTTCTGCGGCATTCAGTTCCACAGATTCCCCACCAACTGATTAAGAAAATTCCTACTCATTGGAATTATAAAGAGACATAACTGCACTCTGAGGTTTTCCCTTTGTATCACACTCTTTCCGACCAATGGAATCATCTTCACTATGTCGAGTCTATACAGGTCTCACAGTATTCTGTAAGTTTCAATGGGATTTCCCTCCCCAATCCTTGTGATCTCCATTGAATGCAGACACAGATTCCTCACCTGCTCCTGATGCCACAAACCCTTCTTCCTTGGACTCCGTCTTGTTAACATTCTCTGGACCACCTGGAAGCCAGCACCTGCTTTCATAGATACGGACTCCACAACTGTTCAGAATATTCCAAATGCAATCAGACCAGACCCTAATACAGTTTCAACAGTACATCCCTGCTCCTGTGTTCTTGCCCTCTTGTAATATATGTGAACATTTCATCTGCCTTCCAGCTGAACTGTGCACGTTAAACTTAAGGAGATTCTGAAATGCAACTCCGAAGGCACTTCTGCTTCTGAATTCCAAAGGCTGGTCCCATTAAAACGAAACATAAATTACTTTACCTCCATCTAAGCTGATACTGCAATCACGTCCTGTCTCTCCTCCACGAAATAAGTGCAGCAGATTCCTTGGCTCCTCCAGCTCTATGTTAACATACGTAGAACTCCTAGAAATGTTATGGTTGGCGGGAGGAATCACCAAGCTACAGTAAATACTGGTAGAATTTGTCTGTCGGTTCCAAATAGTACTGGAGACATGCAGGAAGGAATTTAACACGATGCATGCACTGTTCAACTGCAGCCATAATTAACTGTTATAACCTTACTGGTTTGACAAACGAAACTATTAATAGGACAATTTCCTGAATTCTTCATGTGATGTTATTTTAGGTCAACATGTTGAGCAAGAACCGTGAGAAGAAGATGTCGTGGATTGGTATATGCAATTATATGATATTAATTTACAATCTTATTGTTTGGGGTCCATTGGAATTAGTGACCATAAAATGGTAGAATTGTTTATTCAGAAGGAGAGTGAAGAAATTAAATCTAAAACTGCGATTCTTGAATCTGAATGAAGAGAACAAGGATTAAATTGTGAGTAAGTTGGCAACGATGGATTGGGGAATCTTTATAAAAGAATTGGCAGAGGATAGGCAATGGCTAATATGCAATAAACGTGCACATGAAGTAAAATAATTAATCATTTCTGTCTAGTAGCAATAATCAAGAAAGTTTCAAAGTAATTTGGCAGAATGCCTCATCTCTAGGAGTTTGCAGCAAGAACTAAGATATCACTTGGATGTTGTTGGGAAGGGCACAAGTTGTGAGTTCCTTGATGTACATCTGGACTCTTCGCACCGCCTCACGCTGCCCTCGAAGTGGTTGCATGAGCATCGAGACTGTCATATATGTAGTACTAGAAAGTAACTTTGTAAAAGAATTCTGGAGAAAGCCACAATTTATTTCTTGCAATTTTCATTCCGAGAAGTTCCATGATGCACGATTCTCTGTTCATCGCGTTGTTCCCCCTGAAGCAGGCCAAGAAAATATCAATAATGCCTGAAGGACGAACAGCTCAGTGAAAGACGCTCTTTGGCAGAACTTGATCGGTTTTCCAGAGCAAGGAGTTGAACTCGACCCAATATGGCACAAATGTCGGGACAATGCTCTCAGGAGTGCAGTGAAGCTCAGATATTTGCAGACAAAGCGGAATTAGGGCAAGACTAACGTCTAAAGTCTTGTGTTGAAGTTCAATGGGGGGACCGTTCATTTCTCGGACCCTCTTCCCTCCATTACAGACATTTACACAGCATGCGGAATCTGAAAGGCGAAGAGCATTGTAGACGATCCCACACACCCTTCATTCAAACATATCGAAGCATTCAGTCTCTCACGACCAGACTGTGCAAGCGTTTCTTCCTCCAAGCCGTCAGACTCCTTAACACAGTATGATCGGACTCTATTCCATGAGAAATGTTTTGCACGACTTCAAATTGCTGCTCGAAGAATGTCTATTATTTATCATTCTTCTATTTCATTATAACTTGCACTTCTTGTGCACTTCACGCCGTGTACGATTGTGTAGTTTGTACTGTCCATGTAGCACCCTTGCTCCTGGAGGAACTGTACCAATTGTATGCGGTAGAAATGACAAATAAAAACTACTCTCTCTCTCTCTCTCTCTCTCTCTCTCTGTCTCTGTCTCTGTCTGTCTCTCTCTCTCCCTCTCTCACTCTCTCTCCCGCTCTCTCTCGCTCTGTGTGTCTCGATCTCTGTCTCGATCTCTCTCTCTCTCTCCTGATGGTACAATTGTATATACATGTAATGTTGGGCAAGTAAGAATTGCCTTCAGTTTGTAGGCTGGATAGAGTCAAACTCAAACGTTTGTTTGTTTCTTCATATGCTGTTGTTAAGAACTATACTCTTTTAGCACCTACGTATGCGTATGAAGTTTTTTTTGTGAATAAAGTATATTTTTGAACTTAAGAAGGGAAAGCTTGCAAAAGACATTATGAATACTATTGAATCCAAGGAGGAAATGGCTAAAATGTCCAGAAAAGAGACAAGCCTGAGCTTGAGCATTTCGGAATTCAGAAAGAGAAGACGAATAGATTTGTCCAGACTGGAACAATCCTACGTGCGAAAAAATGTACAGGGAACATAAGAAAATGAGTGAAAATGTTTTCGAGGATATATGAAATTTTAAAAAAGTGTGATGTCAAATGTGAATCCCTTAAAGTCAGAATTCGTGGAAATTTTGTCAGGAGTGGAGAAAGAAAATGTTCGAAGAATTAAACATATATATATATAGATTTTGCTTCACAAATAACGTCTCAGAAATGTAATATTGACAAGGCTTTAGGTAAAGCGTGAAATTCAAGAAAATCCGTAAATTAAAAAAAAATAATTACAATTGGAAAATTAAAGGGATTAAATGCTTTAACAAATCACCAGGCCGTGATAATTCCCCCCTGGAGTGTGCTGAAGATTGTGTCCTTGGTAATATTGGATTTTCGTAATCATCTTCCAAAATTCAGCAGACTGTTGAGAACTTCGAATCGATTGGAGGGTGCTAAGAGTAACCACACTATTTAAAAAAAAACTGTGAGAAAAAAAACGAGAATGATAGAACAGTTAGCCTAACAGTCGTGAGAAATTGTTCGAATCTGTGATTAACAAAAGGGGAAATGCACATTTAGCTAAGTTTAAAAGAAATAGGTAAAGTCAGTATGGAGGCTTTTAAGACTACAACCAAAGGAATAGAGAGGGATGAAGCTGTGGATTAGGTGAGCTTCCAATAATGTAGGCGTTTGATGAAAATCCACACAAGAACCACATAGACAAATATAAGTGCATGGATTGTGGAGCAAAATATTGACGTAGACTGAGAATTAGTTGTCATACTAGACACAGACAATGGGAACAAATGGGTCGTTTCTCTCGATGTCAGGCACTGACTAACGTAATACCTTGTGCCCCATATCTCCGTGATATTTATTAACAACATAAACGACAGAAGCAAAGACAACATGTCCAAGCTGGCCAGCGACACAAAAATCAGTAGGCTTATTGTGCACGAGTAGATGACATTTTGCTTGTGTCAATGAGAGTAGACAGACAGACTGAGTGACTGGGGACAGTGACAGCTGCAAATTCTGGAGGGTGTGGCGCGGGGAAGGCCACAGCAGGTGAGGAATCATCAAGGAAGAACATAGTCGATATTTTGGGCATTGCCCTTCATCGAGACCTGACGAAGGGTTATGTCTGAAAAATCGACTCTTTTGGTCGTCGCATGCGATCTGACCTGATGTGATTTTTCCAGCGACACACTTTACAGATGGGCATGGCAATCAATTAAAATGACAAATTTTGCAAGACGTTTTGAGTTGAGAAATATGGATGTCTCAAAGTAGTGATCTGAAGCTTTGGTGATACCACACGACTGTGAGTAGTTTTGGTGTCTCTCTCTAAGAAATGACAGGGACTCAGATGAAGCTCAGAAAAACTTCACTACGTTGACACTCAGGTGACAATACTATAGCATGAAGAGAGTTTGGTTCGACTTCGTCTGTGATTATGAGATTTCAGGAAATGAGAAGAGATTTGATGAAAATGTATGAAATTCTAACAGGTTTTAGATAGATGAGTTACAGGGAAGACGTTTCCCCGGTTTGGGGGGGGGGGGTCTAGTGTGAGGGGACAAATACATGTAACTCCCTGATTGGTTGAGAACAGGCATCAAATTGGGTGGAAAGGTTCCTTTTTTGTATTTGACGTGACAGATAGTCATTGGATGGAGCGATATGATTGCCTGAGGAGACTGCCTGATACCTGGCAGAGCTGTCACATTGTATGGCGTACTCCTCGACGTCTCTACGTACATTCTTTATTCATTAGTTGAATATTTGTTGTTGCTGGATGTTTCAATGTACACAGAACCTGCACTCAACGTGGATTGAGTCACTCCAGAACTAAATGTATTTGTGCAGCAAATTAAATTCCTCGACTTCCATTCAACTTTCTTAAATGCTTGTTCAGAATCATTGCACTCCCAGGGATTTATTATATGCATTTGATAGCACAAACCAACCAAAAAACTATGAAAAACGTTAAAGAGTAAAATCATGAACTTCCTTCTGTTCTCCATTTCTGGATCCCTCGGACTCTCTCTTGCACTCTGACCCCTCTGCTCGGACACCACTGGCGACTAGAATGTGCCTGACTGTCAGCGATTTGGGCAACAGAATTAAAGAGAATGGAAGCAATGGTGTCAAGACCCTGTCACGTCAACAAATGCCAGCCATCCAGTTTCAGTATCGCATGTTGGTTTTCATTAACAGAGCCTCGCACATTGTTGTTTATAACCAAAGTTTGCTCTACGAAATATGGAGGGATTTTCTTTTCACACAGAATAGAAGACAAACAATGGTTCCTGCTGGACACACAGCTGGAGGTTTCCTCGTGTAATTAATCTTGGTTCTGACAGCAACTGACCACAACTGATAATTTCATCAAAATCACTTATACAAATTACAGACAGGATTTGCAGCAAGCACCCTTGCAAAAAAACTACTGTTCACAGAGTTCCACATAGAAATGCATCAATCTATATCTATTCTCTGTCTTCTACAACTAAATCAGTTTTGCATCCAATTTGTCAATCAGCAGAGTCAAAAGGATTGAGATTTGATCTTCTGCATTAATCTACCAGGAGGAACCTTGTGAAGTGCCTTAGTCAAGTTAATGCAGTCAAAATCCATTGTTTACGTTCAAAACCCTTGTTTGTCACTTCTTTAAGATTCCCTTGTGCGAGTATCTTCAATCTCGGGGGATAAAATCCCAGCGGGGTTTCATGAATTCAAGACAGAGCTGAGATTTACTTTCTTCACACAGCGTATTGGGAAATTCATTACTGCAGAGGTGTGCTGAAGTTGTGTCATTAAGTATAGTTACAACAGAGAAGATTAGATTATAATTAATCGTAGGAGGAAGGTTGCAGAGGAAATGAGAGTTGGAGTTAATCAGATCAGCCATAGTCTCATTGAAGTCAGAGCGTTCTCGATGGCCTAATTCCGCTTCTATGTTTCACGGCCTTAACCAAATCAGTTTCAAACTCAGTAAAAGATGCAGCTGCATTATGATTTCATGTGCACAAATCTCCTTTAAAATATGAATATTAGAATTTTCGCTTGACACAATATTTGATCGAGAATAGGCCATTCCCCTGATGGCTCATTGAGATGCTACTATAGAATATTAACCCTGGACTCTGTGAAGTCGCGTTGCTACAAGTTAAACATAGGCAAGGAAACCTTCTGCTGAAAATCACGTACCACGATCCATCCGCTGGTGAATCAGTAATCCGGTATGTTGAATAACCCCTTGAGGAAACACTCAGGACGGTTAGGACAAAAAGATGTCCTCTGTGAGGGAGATTTCAATGTCGACCACCAACATGCCTCAGCAGTCGTACTATTGATGGAGCTGGATCGTGTCGAGCTGCTCGACTACGTTTGCAACAGTTGTTGAGGAAACCAACAAGAAGGAAATAACAAACCTGTCATCATCCTTAAAAATCTGCCAGCTGCAGATGCATCTGTCCATGGCAGCATTGTTCAGAAAGACCACAACTCAGTTCCTGTAGAGACCAAGTCCCGCCTTCGCATTGAGAATAGTTCCCTTCACGTTGTGCTGTACCATAACCGTTCTAAATGGGACAGACTTCGAACAGATCGAGCAACTCAATACTGGGTATCCATGAGTCACTGTGCGCCAACAGCAGCAGGAGAATTGTATTCAATCTCAATTTATAACATCATAGCCCGAATAACCCGCACTCAAGTATTACAATCCAGCCAGGGAGTCAACCCTGGTTCAACAGAGTGCATAGTAGGGCATGCCAGAACACCTCTTGACACAATTGAAGATGAGGAATCAATTTGGTGAAGTCACCAAACAGGACTATGTTCATGTCCAAAAGCTCAAGTCGCAATTGATAGACAGAGCTAACCAATCCCACAACCAACTAACCAGATCTAAGCTCTGCAGTCCTGCCGATTACAGTCTCGAATGATGAATGATTAAATAGCTCACTGGAGGAGGAAGCTCTACAAATATCCCCATCCTCAACGCTGGAAGAGCTCAGTAGATCAGTGAAAAGTTATGGTTGAAATATTCGCAGCAGTCTTCAGCGAGACACACCAAGTGCATGATGAATGTTGGCCTCCTCCAGGGGTCTGCAGCATTACAGATAACAGTCTCCAGTTAATTTGATAACTAAAGTGGTATCAAGAAACTACACTCTGCAAATGCTACGGATTCTGTCAACATTCTGGCAATAATATTGATCACTTGCATTTCAGTAGCCAAACTGTTACAGGACAGTTACAATGCTGGCATCAACACGACAATTTGGAAAATCGCCAGCCACGTCATGCCCATAAAACGGAAGAGAAATAGCCAAGCTGTTAGCATCACCAATAAGAGACAATCTCAACACTGCCCCCTTAACATTCCATGATATGCTCATCACTGAATATCCCACTTTTAACGTCCTGGCCGTTATCATTGAGCAGAATCTCAAATGGACTCACCACATAAACGTAATGACGACACGAGACAGGAATACTGCAGTAAAAAAAACTAGCCTCCTGTCTACCCAAAGCCTGCCTGCCATCAACAAGGAACAAGTCAGGAGAATGACAGAATACTCTCCTCTTGCATGGCTGAGTGCAGCTCCAATAATACTCGACAAGCGTGTCATCGTTCAGGGCAAAGCAGCCCACTTGATTGGCATTATATCCAGAAACATCCACTCTCTCCTCCCCCAACGCTCATTAGCAGCAGTGTGTACTGTCTATGAGATATACTGCAGAAAATCACCAAAGATGTCCAAACAGCTCCTTCAAAGACAAGGGCAGGAGATATTTCGGAACACAACCATCTTCAAGTTCCGCGCCAAGGCACTTATCATTCTGACTTGGAACTCTATTGTCCTTCCTTGACTGTCACAGGATCAAAATCGGTGAATCCCCTCACTAATGGCATTGTGAGTGAACCAACAGCTGGTGGGTTGTTGCAGTTCAAGGAGGCAGCTCATCACAACCTTCTGAATGGCAACTAGAGATGGGCAATAAATGCTGCCCCAGTCAGTGATGCCCAGTACACACAAATGAGTAACGCCAGGAAAGCCAATTCGTTTACAATCCATGATTGTATCCCGTGCAACACTGAATCTCAATAGCTATCCAGTCGAGATGGCGACTACAGTTACACAGAGCTGCTGCATTGCACTAGGTATAAGTTCATTCATATTCCTGGTTTTCACTCTATTTACGATATCATCACTGCTGGGCCTATAAAACAATTCCTGCTACCAATTGCTGCGCTTTGCTGTTTCTCACTTGCGCCCAAAAAGACTTTAAATTTTGATCTCCAGCGTTAATCTGTTTATATCTCAGTATTGCGCTGACGATACCCTCTCTTCACAACATGCTTGAATTCGTTTGACATTTAGCTTATCTGGCCCAAGTGGATGTGAGAGATTGAGATGATTTTATATGCTGTAAGATGTTTCAGAGACAGTGAGCGCTGTGCAAGCTGAAGGATGTGATTGGGATAGGTAAGCCTGCTGAGACTGGAGATATTGGAGACATATGTACAATTGTGGTGACTCCGGTCACTAAGAGTGCTGGGTGGCCTGCAGGGAGAAGAACTGTTTGCAGACGTCAGGACCATATGACGTCAAAACAGTGACATCATTACGGTGGCAGAGAGCAACGGAAGGAGTTAACATCGACTGGGAGGACTGTCGCAGTTTGAAGAAGTTACAAAGATCAGGCCTGTTGCAAGGACTGGAGGAGTTTACACAGTTAATTATCATTACCGAGCCTGAAGAATGTTAAGAAATTCGTGAGGTTGACTTGGTGAGAGGTGGTTATCCAGATAGCAATGGCTGCAAGGTCTGTAGGGGCTATGCACAAAAGGTGGCTGTAGTGATGGGAGGCATTAATACAGATAAAGAGAGTACGAGTAACAGGCAAGATTTACAGAGATGGCGAGGATTGTATGGGCTGCAGGACACTTCAGAAATGAAGGTTGGGTCACCTGGATAGGGCACACAGGTAGGAAAGGTTTTAGAGACTGGAGCAGCTCACTGCAATAGACGACGGCATGGAACCCGAAAGATGTTACAGAATAGGGAGGCTTGAAATCACTGAGGAAGTCAGAGATAACAAGAGAGTTGTAAGATTGGAGGAGGTTCCATAGACTGGGAGGGCTGCAGAGACGTGATGATGTGTTACATGTAAGTAGGGTTGTCGGAACTGAAGGTGGTTACAGAGGGCTGGAGGAGTTTTCAGAGATAGGAAGAGCTGTAGTGTCCAGTGGATGTTTCACAGATGGAGATGGTTTTTGGAGCTTCAGGACATTGGAATAGTGATGGTGTTCGAATGCGCTGGAGCAATTGACAGAGTTAGGAAGAAATATAGTGACCGGAAGATACGGAGAGGTTGCGGGTTGTTGGAGCTGCCGACATTTGGAGCATTGTCGAAGCTGGAGTGGTTCACACGGATGAGGAGGATGGTGGGAGTGCCATGGGTTCACAGAGATCAGCAGTTTGTAGTATTGCCAGCAATTGTTGTTTCGGGATACTAGACAAACTGGTAGAAGCTTTAGAATTCAGGAGGTACAGAGCAACAGGGAGTGCTTGCAGAAAGGTCGAGGGATATCACCTTTGGTCATGTGCTGCTGAAGGCAACTGAACATTTTAAAATGTCTCATTCCTCGGGGGAAATGAACGGGTGGATACTGAAAGTATGCTTCATTCGCCTTATGGGAGAGAGACAAATAGTGAGACTCAGTTTGAAAAAGATGTCTCCCATATCAGATGGAGAAGGGGAGAGATTGTTTTCAGTGAAAATAACCTAGTTAAAGTTTGCTGCTACAGAGCTCTGAGGAATTTGACAAGATAACAAAGAACAAGGTAATTGAGGACTCCCACAGCTACCTGGACTACACCTCGTCCCAAATTGCCTCCTGTAAAAATGCTATCCCTTATTCCCAGTTCCTCCGCCTTGGTGACATCTGTTACAGGTGGACCAATTCCACCATAGAATATCCCAGATGGCCTCATTCTGCACACAACATAATTTCCACTCCCAAGTGGTTGACGATGCTCCCCAGCGCTTCCCGTACTTCTGTCGTTTAACCCCAGCTCTCCAATCACTACACGGACAGAATCCTCCTGGTCCTCAAATTCCACACCACTAACCTTCGGATACATTGTATCGTCTTCCAACATTTCCTTCACCTACAAATAAACGCCACCACCGGTGCTGTATTTTCCATCCTCACCCCGATTTGTGCTCCAGAGAAAACATTCCCTTCGCGAGTCCCTTGTTAGGCCCAAGCCCCCCACCAACCCACTCTCCTTTCCCAGCAGCTTCCCCTGCAGCCGCAGGAACTGTGAAGCGTGTCTACATCTCACCCCGTCACCTCCATCTAAGGCCCCAAAGGAACCTTCCACATCCGTCAGAAATGTATCTGCACCTTCACACACGTCATCTACTGTTTCCATTGTTGTTAATGTGCTCTCCTCTACATTGGGGAGAATGGATGCCAACTTGCAGAACGTTTCAGATAACATCTTCGGGACACCCGCTCCAAACACACCTTGTGACTGAACACTTTAATGCCCCCTTCTACTCTGCCAAGGACATTCAAGTCCTCGACCTGCTCTGCCGCCAAACAATGACCACTCGATGCCTGGAGAACGAATGCTTGATCTTACGCCATAGAACCCTCCAAACACACAGGATCAAGGTAATTTCACCGTTTCCCCGTCTGCCCTCCCCCCACCTTGTCTTCCAACTCGGCACTTCCCTGTAGAACTGTCCTTCTTGTCCGTCTTCATTCCCAATTATCTGCTCCACCCTCCTCTCCGACCTATCACCATCACCTCCCCCATTCATCTACCTATTGCATTCCCAGCGGCCTTAGCCCACAGCCACATCCCCTCTCATTTATCTCTCAGCCCCCTTGGGCCACCCCTCATTCCTGATGAAGTGCTTGTGTTCGAAACGTCGACTCTCCGAACCTCGGATGCTGCCTGACTGGTTTTTTAGCACCACACTCTTCGATTGCAGAGATTCGATAAAGTCATAAATTTCATATGAGTTATATGAACTGAAGGTGAAAACAGAGTGTGGAGCAAGAACTGGAGAAGCTTACGTAGGATGCATACATAAGAGGAGTTTCAGCAATAGGGAGAGCTGTGGAGGTTCCAGACAATTAAAGAGATAGGACAGATGAAAATGTGGATCAATTTATCAATACTCAGAGATTACAGACTTGGCAACGGTTTTCGGATTGGCAGAGTATACAAACAGTGGGGTTTGACAGACTGTAGATGGCTAGAACTATTAAAACGATGTTACAGTGACGTGGACGATTTCAGTGGCTGCAGGAGTTTAGAAAGACTAGTTGTGACTGGAGGAATTAGAGAGAGGGCGCATTGTATTGATGGGAGGAGGTCACAGAGATAGAGAATATTGCAGACATTGGGCAAAGTTACAGACATCGAAACTTGCAAGTGCTTCCAGAAAGGTTTCACAAAGGCAGGGTTGAGAGGAAAGGCTGTAGGGACTGGAGGATTTCATACAGATAGGGAGGTAGGTGGGGATGATAGAAGGTGATAGGTAGTGATGTGCTGTAGGACACGGCAGAGGAGTGTTTTCTTGACTGTAGAAGATTACAGTGATGCCATGTGGTGTGGAGGCTGGGATACGTTGCACAGTTGGGGAGGTTGATAAGGACTGGGAGATGGTGCACTCGGGTTGGCCTGAAAGTACTGTACAAGTTGATATACATAAGAAATTATGCAGATTCCTTCACGAGAGTGATGATAACACCAAGTTTTAAAGTTCGTTATGGAATGAGATTAGGATTTTGCAGACATAAAATGTCTAAACATTGGGACGCCATTTAATATTGGATTATCACTGTCACTAAACATTACCACTTTCATTAGAGTGGATCTGGTAAATATAGCTCTGAGAAAGGGTTGGTCAATCCGAAACAGTTACCCTGATTTCTCTCCACATCTACCGCCGCATTTGATGAGGTTTTTCCAAATAATTCTGGACTTTTTTTTCTTGCAAACATAGCCTGCAAGGAACTATTTGCAGTTGAGATTACACTCTGAAAGTATGGGTATTTTGAAATGAAAGAGCCAGAATTGAGGGATTATGTATTCTGCGAAGATTTCATGGAAAAATCCATAAGTCCAGTGAATACTAGATGTCAAGTGGTATCGTCAGTTTGGTAAAGAACATACAGTGTAATTAAAATAGTTGAAGTTCTTCATCAGTATAGAGAGTGCAAGGGGGTCCTTAAAATAAACAGCAAACAATGAGTATGAGAAATCTGTTGGAGATACAATATAGCAAAAGCTGCAAGGTTAACTATAGGCATAGTTAGAGTAAGAGTTTAGCGAGGACGGAGTGTGGTCTGTTAGAAATTGAAGGGACAATATGTGCGTGAAGCTAGAGGCAGCATTAAACCTCTTAATTCATTATTTGCCATCTGTATCCACAAAGGAGACAGATAAGGGAGCCAGGGGTTTCAGTTGTCATAGTAAAGTTCGAGAATGTTAAGATCAACACAAGGAGTTGCTACATATTTATACAATCGTAAAGGTCGATAAATCCTCAGTGCCCAATGAACTTTCTCCCAGCCTGCTATGTGAGTCAAGGGGAAAGATTGCTGGGGCCCTGTCGGTTATATGTAATGCTGTGCTGTCGACAGGTGAAGTGTAGATTACCTAGAGGTTAGCTGATGCAGTTCATTTGTTGAAGAAAAAAGCAGAGATAGATCATATCATTACAGACCAGTTAGTCTGACATAAATATTGTGGAAATTATTGAAACCTTCCCATCTGTGTATCTTAACCCAGCCTCGACTGTAAATGACATCACTGTTATCAGGAAGAGGATAACTCAACCGTTGGAAAGGCAGATTCCGATTCGGAACAGTCAGCACTGATTTGGTAGAGGGACATTCTGACTGATGAATTCATTTCCGTTTGCTTGAAATTATGTCTAGAATGCAGATGAGAGCAGTGCAGATGATGGAGTTTCCATGGGATTCAGTAAGGGTTTGTACAAGATCCCACATGGAAGGCCGTTCCAAAAAGTACCAGCCCATTCGATCCAAGGCATGTTGGTAAGTTGACTGAAAGTTGATGAAGGGTGTTATTGTGATTGAAAGAATTTGACCAGTGGTGTCCCACAGTGACTTGTGCAGGGATCGTTGCTTTTTATTATGTACATTAATGACTTGGACGTGAAAGCAGAAGGTTATTAAGATTGCAGATGACACAAACATTGGGGATGTTATCCATAGTGAGGCGGAGAGGCTGATATCCATTTGCACCGAGTAATAACAATGATATTTGCTTCTGATGAGTGTGAGGAAATGCCTTTCGGGACGTCCAATAAGCGGGGGGCATAGATAATGAATGACAGGTCCGTTAAGTGTACTGAAGAACAGAATTCTCGGTGGACAAGTCTTTAGATTACTGAAGGTCGAGGAACAGTTTGACGGAGTGGTGAAGTCATCAGAACTGGCGATGGTGGGAAACAATGTCCGACGGCGAGAATTGCCAGTGATATTGAGAGGATTTAATCTCGTCTCGAATGGGCATCACACCCTAAACAATCGTGAGATAATAAAGAAGGTTAAGGCTCGTGCAGAAGTGCAAGAGACCAGTTTAAATAGACAAAGCAGTCAAGGTAACAGCAGACTTCTGATGAATTAAACTACATTTCTTACAATGCAAGAGTAAGGTAAGACAGATGAACTCAGGGCATGGATGGAAGTATGACACAGAGATATCGTAGATATTGCTTAAAACACAGCTGAGTGGGTGTAGAAATGCACTGAACAGGGAACTCGAGAGGGCAAGGACGGACAGGATTGGTGGCCGATGTTTAGGATCAGATTCAGCAACTGTAGAATACAGACTAACAACATATCCGAAATCCCAACGGACTATCTCAATTTAATAATTGTTCCAAATTACTGCAAAAATCCTCATAAACATCCCATGTCAAAACGGGTAAAAGGAAACACAGCGTCTTACAGGAGAGATAACAGAGAGAGATTCGGCATGGAACAACTTCTTCCATGTGGACGTTCCTTTTACCAGCAGTCTAAAAAACTGATTGCTTGTTAACAGCGAAACAAACGAAACCAGACCTGACAAAATCTGAGCATGGAGAATTGCCCACTCCTCTATCATTGTTGTTTTTTACACTTTAAAGATGTTTGCCTGAGTCAGTGTCTGTTAGCCATCATAAAATTGGCCCTAAATCCCATCCAAACTAGACACCACAGAACTGTTGCATTCACAAATACTCGAAGAAAACAAAACTAAGAACAGCACAGCCTTAGTAAAGAAGCAGCATCATCACACATACTCAATGTCCTGGTCTCCACAGCCCTCTGCGGCAATGAGTTCCACAGATTAATCATCCTTGCACTGATGAAATTCATCCTCATCTCAGTTACGAAGGTTGTCCCTTCCCATCTGAGGCTGTGTCCTCATATCCTGGTATCTCCTACATGTGGAAACAGCTTCCAAGCAGAAGCTGAAATGGGAGAACTGTTCACAAAACGAAGTACAATGCTGGTCTGAGGCTGTGAGCGACAGTCCCTGGGACTGCTTGGAATTGGCGGACTGGACCATGTTCAAGTACTCAGAAGAAAACCTGGATGAGTAGCCACCACCATCACAGGCATCATTTTCAAATGCATGGTGGACTGCGTATTGAAGACGTCAATCCGATTTTTCCTCAAAGGTAGATCTTGGGTAAACCAGGAGATCCATTCCCGAGTAAGACCAGACGGGCAACATTCAAGTTGGAAAAGCCAGACCTTTCCAGGGAATCCAGATCTGACCTCCGTCCCGTCATCAAGGATGCCTAGATGAAGTACCAGATCACATTAGAGGCCTATACTTACCAAACAGACTATCGCTATCTATGGCAGTGCCTAAAAAACATTGGGGGGTGGCAATTGAAGCGAGCAAGATAGCAGGCATAGACACATCCCTCTCTGAAGCACTCAATCTTTTCTCTGCTCGGTTTGAGCAGAAAGCCAGTGGCGCAGTGACAACTGCCCCAACAGCCCCTGTCACACCTTTTCCCTCGTTCACCACCGCACACGCCAGCACAGTACTGCTGAGAGTCAAACCAAGGAAAGTGACAGGCCTGAATGGAATCCCGGGCCATGCACTTTGTTCCAGTATGGGCCAATTGGCGGAGGCATTCACTGACATCTTCAGCCCCTCCCTCCAACAAATTGACGACCCCATCTCCTTCAATATTACAACCACTAACTGCATGCTTAAGAAAGCGCATGTAATCTGTCACCTTGCCTTCCCAAATATTTTTGTTTAATCTGCTAAGTTGGCAAAAGTGCATTCATTCCTTCCAGCAAGTCCTTCATATACACGTTATATCATGTTTTACGTGTATAATATACATAATGTATTGCGGTACGTTGGAGCTGTTTGTGTCTGGGAGAAAGTGAGGACTGCAGATGTTGGAGATCAGAGCTGAAAAATGTGTTGCTGGAAAAGCGCAGCAGGTCAGGCAGCATCCGAGGAGCAGGAGCATGGACATTTCGGGCATAAGCCCTTCTTCAGGGCAGAAGGGCTTATGCCTGAAACGTCGATTCTCCTGCGCCTTGGATGCTGCCTGACCTGCTGCACTTTTCCAGCAACACATTTTTCAGCTCTGTTTGTGTCAGTACAAATTTAGTTGAATCTTTGAGATGATTGTGTTTACATGTAATAATATTGTGCATTGGAACTTAAATATTGTTAGTATTGAAGATACTTTTATCTAAATTGTGTTGTATATTAGAAATGTTCATGTTTGTATGTAGATCCTGTTGTGTTTTGTTGCAATTTCTGTTTAAACATCAATATTGTATTAGTTCTTGTTAAAATTGTGCTTTTCTTCTTCCAACCAACAATACGGTGTCTGACCATATGGGTCCGCTGCTGAGCTCGTCCAGCACTTTGGGATGAATTTGCAATCCCAGCGCAAACCAAAGAGGCTGCAGCACAGAAGTCTGAACACACAAACCGGCAGGTTCAGGAACAGCTTCTGCCCAGCTCTTATTAGATTACTGAATTGACTCCCTTGACTCAAGTAATGCTGACATTCTTAACACTGATCTATCTTGTACGCACTGTGCAATGTAACCTGTATGCCTCTGTCGAAATATTCTCTTCTGTACATCGTTGCTTAGAATGGTCTGCCCGTACTGCTCATAAACAAAGTGTTTCACTGTAATTCTCTGCATGTGACATTAAATCAATCAAAACGAATCAAATTAAACTCAGCCATGCCGATCAGATAGCCTAAATTTTCCCATTTGGCCCACATCCCTCTAAAACCTTCTTATTTATATCCCCATAGAGACTTCCCAAAGGAGAAGGTGAACAATACACCAGAAATGATGGGGACCAGAGATGATAGAACCTTCACTGGCTTTTTCTTACGTGTATTATTTTAATAAAAGACGTTTCTAGCCGTGAACTGAGAACTGTTTGCTGAGAGTAAATTCTGACCTTTGAGACAACTTGTGGTAAAAGGAACAGACCAAACAATCTTTGTTTGCTAGTGACGCTAGGCCTTGGGGTTAATTCTCGGATGAGTCTCGATTAAAAGAGTTGTTGCTGAGAGAGTGACCACCGGGAAGAACGTACTGAGGATCAGCACATCCTTTGATCTCAGTCTATATGACAGGAAGCCCACTGACGGTGTGGCCTCCCAGTTGTTCCTGTCATCTATCAAGAAGTTCTGGACGACAACAGACGGGGGAGTCTATGCCAGCAGTGACATCTGGAGGAACAACCCAAGGCCCTCAAGTCCTTAGAAAAAGTACAATTTCCAGAAGTGATGGTTTGCCACCTGAATTGTTTTCACCTCTGTGGCACTTGATTGGCTTGGACCTGCTGGAAGTGTACAACAGTATGCTTCGAACCCGTAGCCTGTGTGAATACAACGGGAAAGTTATCATCCCTCGCATCTACAATTCCAAGGAGGACATGAAGGACTGACGAACGGTTCCACTACTGAATGTGGTTTCCAGAATCCTATTTGAGACAATCACCAATTAGCTCAGGTCTGCTGTGGGATCAGTGATTCATCCCGAACAAACCCGTGCTGTACTGGAAAGGATGGTCTCTGAGAGTTTCGCACTCCTCAATGATATAAGTGTCTATGTGAGGGGTAGTGAGGTTGGAAACCAGCCTTATCAGCCTGGACGAGGAAAAGGCCTTTGACAGGAAATAGCACACCAACACATGTGTATAATCTCCAAAATTGGCTTTGGGGACGAGAGCTGCAATTGGATTGGCCTGGTTTGCACCAACAGCATTTGTGCATTCTCAGTAAATGGGAGGGAATCAGAAAGCTTCCCGAACCGTCCTGGAATCAGGCAGCACTGCCCATTACCAGCTTTCCTGTCTGATTAGTTTCCTAGAGGTGACTGAATAATTGTTGCGATTCATTAGCCATTGCCGATCCACTGAGAACTCAATCCATTTTTACCAATTTATGTTTCAATTCCTTACTGTTCTCTCTATTTGCATTGAGGGCTCTGAGTTTCAAATTCAATTTCTTCATTCTCCATCTAAATAAACAATGTAAACATTTTATGATCAATCTTCCCAAATGCAATAATATTATTACACAGAGCTGTCTCATTTTGTCCGTAATTTTTGGAGACAGTTTAAGAAATTACTTCCTGCTTACATCTGTGCTGTTGTGTCAATTAATTGCTGTGAGATATAATAAAATAGTCCATTCAATGTGCATTATGGCTTTAGATTCTTGGGCGCTTGCGACGAGTTAAACTCATTGATATATTCCTTCAGTCAGTTTCTGAACAAATACCTCGCACATCGTCATATAGACAAAATGAAAAAAGAAGTTAGGTTTTGACAGTAACTGCATCACTTAACGTATATGTTACTGAGGATCTCCTGAAAATCAACTAGCACCTCGCTGGTAAGAAATCTGTCCCTAAATCTGTGAGGCACGGGACGGAAGAGTTCAATCCTGAAGACTAGGGTTCAAAAGCACAGCATCTTAAGAGATCCAGGATGTGATTATGTTGCCTTTCTCTTTCAATCAAATATTGTCTACTTCCGATGGCCAACTTCATTTCCTTCCGAACTGAGATTGATTCCAGATTCCCAAACCTCTGTGAGATCTGATTGAATGTTCCTCAGCAAATGGAGCATGTTTCCCCAGCTGGCTACCAAACCCCAACCAACTGAAACAAAAAGAAATCAAAAGTTATACATATCGCCCCAGGCTGAGAAACATTTCCAATGATTGAGACCTCCAAAGTCCTTCCTGCTAGAAACTGTGTTTCCAGCCACACGTTATTCGGCCTCATAAGCAATCGGAGTTACCTACGGATCATCTTTTCAATTTTTGCCTGATTTGCTGACCTCTACTTTCAGAAACTCATTGGTTTTTCTCCTGGTAATGATAGTTATGAGGTCAGCCAGCTGGAAATTACTGGATATGAAATCCCTGACTGGGGCTGTTAATCTGGGACAATCAGGTAGACAGCTGATTCTAAAGAGCGAATGTCAGGTATATTGAGATGGTGAAATCTTGACTCAGTGACAGACTTCTGTCAAAGGCTCTGAATTTGTAAATAAGTGGTTATCAATGATAGAATGCCAGACTCAGGGTTTTTTCGCCACCAAACAGAGTTGCTGCCACTGTGGACAAGGACTTCGGGCTCTTCACTTTCCACGCTTGCCCGCTCCCACTCCTGTCCAACCTACAGTCCACCCACACAAATTATTGTGCTGAAGTTTTTTTTTCTGTGATTTACTCAACCCGAGGCACTGTTGAGAAAATATACCATAATGGACCCTGTCAAGTCAGGATTGATGGTTCTGAAAGAGTCAGTGCATCATTTTCGCTTTGTCCACTGCTGCCAATTGAAGTTTAAAACAGCAGCGAATTGACTTTATAAATAGGGAAAAACAAAAACAAAACCGGGGCTTTGGGAGTCCACGTCAATGCGAGTGCAGCATCGATTGACCAGAATGATCGCTGGACAGCAAGGATTCAATGATGATGTACTGAAATGACCCAGCCACACGTTATTCGGCCTCATAAGCAATCGGAGTTACCTACGGATCATCTTTTCAATTTTTGCCTGATTTGCTGACCTCTACTTTCAGAAACTCATTGGTTTTTCTCCTGGTAATGATAGTTATGAGGTCAGCCAGCTGGAAATTACTGGATATGAAATCCCTGACTGGGGCTGTTAATCTGGGACAATCAGGGAGACAGCTGATTCTAAAGAGCGAATGTCAGGTATATTGAGATGGTGAAATCCTGACTCAGTGACAGATTTCTGTCAAAGGCTCTGAACTTGTAATGACAGAATGCCAGACTCAGGGTTTTTTCGCCACCAAACAGAGTTGGTGCCACTGTGGACAAGGACTTCGGGCTCTTCACTTTCCACACTTGCCCGCTCCCACCCCTGTCCAACCTACAGTCCACCCACACAAATTATTGTGCTGAAGTTTTTTTCTGTGATTTACTCAACCCGAGGCACTGTTGAGACAATATACCATACTGGACCCTGTCAAGTGAGGATTGATGGTTCTGAAAGAGTCAGTGCATCATTTTTGCTTTGTCCACTGCTGCCAATTGATGTTAACACAGCAGCGAATTGACTTTATAAATAGGGAAAAACAAAAACAAAACCGGTGCTTTGGAAGTCCACGTCAATGCGAGTGCAGCATCGATTGACCAGAATGATCGCTGGAAAGCAAGGATTCAATGATGAGGTACTGAAATGACACAAATCCAGGGTTGAATTCCTCAAATTTAGAAGGGTCTGAGATGAGTAAAGTTTTCAAGAAAATAATGGGAACTACTGGCATTGAATGGACCGCAAGACTTCTTGTTGCCTCTTGATTTAGGACGAGGATAAGCATCTGTAAGTTTATCAGTGATCTGAAATCTTTCCAAGACAGAAATGAATGAAAAATGCCTCACATATCTCTACATTATATTGCACAGAATGTTTCGTGTTCATTCACTCACTAAACCTGTTCTTGCACTTCTCAGAGTTTCAATCTCCTCCTTGTCTTTTACTGTTCCACCCAACATTGTGTTGTCAACAAACGTCATACATGATCCCTTATCTCATTCATTGATAGAGATTATCAATGGCTGTGTCTGGATAAATGATCCTTGTGGCAATCACTAATACCAACCTGACAACGTGACGATGACGCATTTATTCCTGCTCTCTGTTTTCTGTCCTTCATCAGTCCTCACACCAAGTCCAATTTCTCCATCACTACAGGTCTCATCACAACAGTGACACCTACTTAAATATTTCCAGAATTTGACATTTCTGCATCCTTGTGTGTGCAAATCCCTCTCTGGCCTCAATCCACCGTCTCACTTAAAAATGTTCCATCATATTATGAGTCAGATGTTTTAGGCTTCTTCTCTGTGCATGTGCAACGCACTGCAGGGAACAGAGAATACCTCATCCCCATGTGCTGCTGCACAGATCGTGTGTGTCTCAGAGCAGGTCCGAAACATGTCTAGGACACTCGTATCCTAGTATGAGGATCTGTATTGAATGGAACTTATATCACCTTTATGGGCATTTGTCAGAGTCTAGTTTTAGTTGTTTCAATTCTTGCCTGAATTGGAGATGTTATATTTGATTCAGAAGC
The DNA here is from genome assembly GCF_004010195.1 of Chiloscyllium plagiosum. Classification (NCBI taxonomy): domain Eukaryota; kingdom Metazoa; phylum Chordata; class Chondrichthyes; order Orectolobiformes; family Hemiscylliidae; genus Chiloscyllium; species Chiloscyllium plagiosum. Next base: position 768,839 of record NC_057755.1, on the reverse strand, counting down.
TGTATGCGTGCAAGTTGAGGAATTGCATTGCAACGTTTGAATTATTACAACTTACAATGTGTCACCTCCGTTCACCAACTACAATTCCTTCACAGAGCAGCCGCTGAAAACCAGGGAATCCACATCCCAGTATTGAGGAGAACGTTTCTCAGACTCACTCAACAACTGTAATTTAATTCCCAAATGGTCAAAGGCAAGGGAAGTACGACACTGAAATAAAATAAGATTCCAGTGTTTGATAGATGGTATTGGGGTGTCAATGCTGGTATACAGGGTGGCACAGTGGCTCAGCACCCTGTTGCTGTCTAGGTGTGATGACCTTTGCGGGGTCGGTGTGGACTCGATGGGCCCATTGACCTGCTTCCACATTATAAGCATTTCATAATTTTCTTCCACATACATTTTCATGTGTTTGCTATTGACCGATTGAGATTTGCATCATTCAATAAACCTCAGTTCTAAAAATACTCTATGAGAACATGGAGTTAACTCACTGCTGTCACCTGCTTGTTCAAATTCGTAAATAAATGGATTGAACAACATTGTAATGTAACAGTCCTCCAGGTGATGCCAGGAGGGAAAACTGAAAGGCTTTGAGATTGTATCACCTCGGTATTGAGTACAGAGAGATTGTCCGCTCAAAGAGATTCAGGCAGAAAATGACGTTTGCATTTCATCATATGCGGAAAATATTTGAAACGACCCTTCCATTTGTAACAATTCCTGCTAAGTGCCTTGCACCATTGAATTTGTGTGAATCTGTGTGAGGATTCACTGCGGTTCACTCTGCCACTGACAATGACACATGGGCATGTTGTGCCCAAATGTCATACAGTGACAGACGATCAGTTATTTCGTCTCAGATTACAGTCACCCCCATGGAATTCCGATCGTTGCAGATTCTGCAGGATCTGCCTGCGAAATTATTCATCTCTTCTGGGAATGGTCCAGAAATCTCCATTTCACTTGGACACTTCAGGGAATTTCGGTGGAATTAAGAAGAGGAATCACTTTGGAAAAATATAAGTGGTGAATATTTTTATGTAAGCAGCGCAAAATCATTTAGTTTGCGTTTGGTTCTGAATTTTTGAGTGAATAAGCAGTGGGCTTCTCTGTACATCGGAAGATAATGGAGAACTTGAAGTTATTTCTATTATCACAGCAATTTGTTTTAAAAATAGCGATGGAGTTTTGGCTGCAGGCTGATGGCTTTGTGCACGAGTGAACCATTATTTAATTTTGATGCTTGCAACCCAGGATGGTATTAATGGAACTTGAAAAATTTGTTGAAGACTTCTGGAATTTGTGTTTAAGAAAGAAACCCTTAAGTGAGAAAGCATTATTTTCACTTCAATCACTTCTTTCTTTTCTTTTAGTTTCTGCAAGACACTTGAACCGAGTGGATGAATAGATCAGTGCTCATGCGAAGGGAATGAGAGTTTTAGAAAAAATCAATTGCCTTGGAATGAATATGTTGTGTTGGCCCAAGACACAAGTGCTGGGACAAGGAAAACCTCTTGAGAGATTGTTTACATTGAGTACATTGATACTTAGGTATGCGGTGATTCGAGGACGAAATTGATTGCCGTTCCAGTGCAGAAATGGCAGTCGCAACTCATTTAAACAAATGATTATTACAGGGAATCTGATATGAATATTATATGAGTGTTATTTTCTTTGGAACACTACTGGGAGTTGTGTCTTATAGAAAACATAAAATTCACATCCTTATGTTTCATTTAGGCATTGTGTTTAGATGAATGAGAATTATACACTTACTGCATGCTCATTGCCTTTGAATCTGTGTTGTACGTGCATAGTTTGGTTTATTCTATTTTGCCATCATTTGTTTTGCAATAAACTTCTGTTTTGTGTGGAAGCAATATTTGCAGCATTGTGTGTTTACGATTCACCAAGAGATCGCTTTGTTAAATCAAAACAAGTAAGATTATGATCCATCAAGGTGGATTTCTGTCCACGATATTCGTTGTTCTGCAATTAATCAGCTGTCGTTAGAACAGAAATGAAGTTACTAAACACTAAGACTAACTCCTGAGAAACTGATAAACTAACCCAACATTTCAAATAGATTGTGTCCCAACCATATCCGTGCAGATTAATTATATGCTTCAGACCCTGATCAGACATCCATACCGCGGTTTCACTCTGCACCACAACCAATGCAAAACAAATTCCCTCAGCCCCGTCAGATCTGTAATACTGGAACAACATGAGGCACTGCGTGGATGTGGTTTTTTGCACAGTTCTGGTCATCACCAAGCAGTGAGGACAGAATTGCACTGAGGAGGGTACAGAAGAGATTTACTAGAATGGTGTTAGGTGTTGATGGGAGATATATTGAGGATGATGATGGTGCGACTGGAAGTCGCTGCTCCATTTTGATGGTGGCTTGATGCAACCAACCTGAACTCATTTAAATGGAACTTGGATCTGCACCTGAAGTGTAGGAATCTTCAACACTGTAGACCATGTGCTGGAAAGTGTGACTAGTACAGGTAGCAAGTTTATTTAGGTGATAGTGACATGAATGGCCCCTTTATGTGCCATAACGTTAGTGTATTTGTAATGGGAGTGTAGAAAGACTGAAGAGTGTTAAAGTGAATGCACTTGGTGCGTTAAATGGCCTGGGTCTATTTTGCCTGTATCCACCATTGGAACACTGTGGAGAATTAAATCGAATTTCACATGGGGAGTCGGCGAACTTCCAGGCAATCCGAATTGGAGGACCTGAAAAGATTGTGGCTGGAAGAGCTGCTCTTTTCTTGCAGTATTTTAGGTGTCAGAGGTGACATCCACAAAATCCTGGAGGTGTTATTATTGTTTGAAAGCTGTTGCATTGTTTTGGAAACTTGGGGAAAAGAAAGTTCAAAGCAACACAATTTTAAAAAGGAGGAACAAAGGCAAAGTTAGAGACCACTGGTCATTGAGAGACACAGAGAGAGGTTGGGGGGAGTAAAGCAAACTACACTGCTTTCTGACACACCAGTGAAGCTGCACAGCTGCTGCATTTGCCTTTTGAGTTCATGTATTTCTGAGCATTAGAGTGCATTTAAGAAAAATTAACAGTGAGAAATCACAACTGAACTTGGAGGAACCTGTGTGGGAGAGTTCACAGCACAGGACCAGACAAATGCATGGTTTTTAATTGTAATCTTGCTGACATTCTTTTCGTAAATCTCCAACAGTGAGTAGAGTCATTTATTTTTGATTGTAGGCTTTATTAAGATCTTTCACTTGATTAAAATGTAAAAATGTACAGAATAGTTACTACTTTAGCCTGGAGCTGTGTCTTTTAGAGCAGTAAGTCTGTGGTATTTTCTGGGTCTGCAGATTATTAAGGTGCAAAGATGGTTTTTAGCAGTGTGATGTACTATTCCTGTCGGATGTGGAATATTAGGGAAAGCTTCCATGTTACCGATGATTATGGCTATATTAAATGAGTTTGTTTGTGAATCCTATCAGATCACATGGAACAGTTGGATCAGCAGTTGGAGGCAATGAGGAAATTCTAGGTGTTAGGCAGTGTGATGGATGGCAGCTACAGGAAGGGAGAAAAACACAAATAGAGTCAGGTAGATGGGTTACTTACAGGTAAGATAGGATAGTGAGGTGGGTAGTGCAGGGTCCTCCTGTGGCTTGCTCCATCTAAACCATGCATGATATTTTGGAAAATGGAGAGGGTGATGGACTCTGAGGGGAATTTTGCACGAACAGCCAAGTTTCTGGTGCCAAGTCTGGCTCTAATATACCGAGCGGTACGTCAGTTTCCAAGTGATCGATTGTGATTGGGGACTCTGTCGTCAGAGGCTCAAGCGATGTTTCTGTGTCCAAGAGTGCCTGTTGCCTCACTGGTGACAGGATCAAGGATATCTCAGAGAGGATGCAGAATATTCTCAAAGGGAGTGGGACCAGCAGGACGTCATTGTGCTCATTGGAACTAACGACATAGGAAGGAAAAAGATTAAGTTCTGAAGGACGAATATAAGAGGTTAGGCAGGAATTTAAAAGCAGGTCCTTGAGGGTAGAAAACATAGAATGGGTTAGCAAAATGCAGGGGGTGCATACAATCGAAATGTGGAGCTGGTTTAAGGAACATATATTGCGTGTCCTTGATAGGTACGTCTCTGTCAGGCAGGGAGGAAGTGGTAAGGTTAGGGAACCGTGGTTTACTACAGAAATTGCATCGCTTGTTAAGAAGAAGATGAACGCTGATGTGTTAATGAGGCAAGATAGTACAGATGAGGCGAGGGAGAGTTACAGATCAGCTAGGAAGGATTTAAAGAGAGAGTTAAGAAGAGCAAAGAGAGGACACGAGCAATCTTCAGCAAATGGAATAAAAGAGAACCCTAAAGCTTTCCACAGGTATGTGACCAATAAAGGTATGATTGGGGTGGGAATAGGGCCAGTCAACGACAAGTGGGAAGTTGAGTGTGGACCCTGTAGAGATGCTAAATGAAAATTTCTCATCGATGTTCACTCAGGAAAAGGAGAGTATTGTAGATGAGCAGACCAATGTATGAGATATTAGACTAGAATGTATTGAGGTTATTTACGCACAGGTGATATCAATTCTAGAAGGAGTGAAAGTGGACAAGTCCACTTGGTCCGATGGGATTTACTCGATGATTATCTGGGAAGCTAGTGAGCAGATAGCAGAGCATTTGGCTTTGATATTTGAGTCGACATTGTCTACAGGTTTAGTACCTGAGGATTGGAGGATTGCAAATGTTGTGCCCTTGTTTAAGAAGGGCAGCAGAGATGACCCAGGTAATTATAGACGAGTGAGACTTATTTCTGTTGTAGGAAAGGTTTTGGAAAGGATTATAAGAGATAATATTTTTAATCATCCAGCAAGCAACAATTTGAATTCAGATAGTCAAAATGGTTTTGTCAAGGGCAAGTCGTGTCTCACAAACCTCACTGTTTTTTATGAGAAGATGACCAAGCATGTAGATGAGGGTAGGACAGTTGACGTGGTATACATGAACTTCAGTAAAGCCTTTGATAAGGTTCCACATTGTAGGCTGATGGAGAAAAAGCAGAGGCATGGAATTGGGGGTGATTTAGCAGTTTGGATTAGAAACTGGCTTTCTGAAAGAAGGCAGTGAGTGGTGGTTGATGGAAAATATTACTATTGGTTTGCCATAAAGATCTGTTTTGGGACCACTGCTGTTCGTCATTTTTATAAATGACTTAAACGCAGGCACAGGTGGATGGATTAGTAAATTTGCAGACGACACAAAAGTTAGTGGAGTAGTGGAAGTTTGGAAGAATGTTACAGGTTGCATGGGGACTTGGATAAACTGCAGAATTGGGCTAAGAGGTGGCAAATGGAGTTCAAAGTAGATAAATGTGAGGTGATGCACTTTGGGAAGAACAACAGGAAGGCAGAGTACTGGGTCAATGGAAGGTTTCTTGGTAGTGTGGATGTGCAGAGGGATATTGGTGTCCATGTGCATAGATCTCTGAAAGTTGCCACACAGGTGGATAGTGCTGTTAAGAAGGCATACGGTGTATTAGGTTTCAACAGTAGAGGGATTGAGTTCCTGAACCGCAATCTCATGCTGCAGCTATCCAAACCGCTGGTGCGGCCACGCTTGGAATATTGGGTACAGTTCTGGTCGCCTCATTACAGGAAGGATGTGGAAGCATTGGGAAAGGTGCAGAGGAGATTTTCCAGCATGTTGCCTGGTCTGGAGGGAAGGTCTTACGAGGAAAGGCTGAGAGACTTGGATCTGTTCTCATTGGAAAGAAGAAGGATAAGGGGGGATTTGATAGCGATATACAAGATGATCAGAGGATTACATAGGGTAGACCGTGAAAGACCTTTTCCTAGGATGATGACATCAGCTTATACGAAAGGACATAACTACAAATTCAGGGGTGATAGATTTAAGACAGATGTCAGAGGCAGGTTCTTTACGCAGAAAGTGGTAAGGGCGTGGAATGCCCTACCTGCTATTGTAGATTAAAGGGGTGTTTGAAAATCACAGCAGGTCAGGCAGCATCCGAGGAGCAGGAAAATCGACTGAAAAGGCCCTTTATCAGGAATAGAGGCTAATGTAGTCAATTCAGCCACAATCGGGAGATTTAAGCAATTTTAGATAAGCAAATGGATGATTTTGGGATAGTGTAGGGGACGAGCTGAGAATAGTTCACAGGTAGGCGCAACATCGAGGGCCGAAGGGCCTGTTCCACATTGTATTCTTCTATGTTCTATGTTATGTTTGATTGCTCTCAGTACCACAAGCTGGTGAGTATGGGAATAGGAGGACAGAGCAGATTATAGTGTAGCTGAGCAGCTGGTGCAGGGCAGATGGGCTCACATTTTTGTGTCGTTGGAATATTGTCTGTGTAGAAGTATAAGGCAGACAGACTTCACCTGAATTGGAAGAGAAATAATTTACTGTCCTGGAGATTTGCGACAGCTGCTCAGAAATATTTAAAATAGTAAGGATGAGTTGAGGTGTGTGAGGGTACGGAAGGGAGGGGCGTTGTTGGGGGTGGGTGGTGTGGCCATGGTGATATTGAGGAAAGAGTTCATTCTATGACTGTTACAGTTCGGAAAAGGAGCAAGTCCAATAGCCAGGGCAGGCAGGAACAAAGCAGAGAAGGATGTGGGACTGACAGATTAAATTGCATTTATTTCCGTATAAGATACTTAACCGGGAAGGCAGATGAACTGAGGGCATGGTTCGGACCATTCGACTGGAATATCATAGCAATTACAGAGATGTGTTTCAGGGATGGACTGGACTGGCAGCGTGAAGTTGCATGATCGAAATGCTGCAGGAAGGAAAGAAAGGGGGAAAGAGAAGAGGGGGACTTACATTTTTGATACATGATTACGTTATGCTGTAGTTCAGAAGGATAATCCTGAGAATACATTCAAGGCAGCTACTTGGGTGGAACTGAGAATTAACAAAGGGTTGATTACCTTATTGGGATTATATTACAGATTCCTCAATAGTCAGTGGGAATTTGAGAAACAAATTTGAATGGGGATCGCAGTTATTTGCAAGAAGAATATTGTGGTAATGGTAGGGGATTATAACAGACCAAACATAGACTGGGACTGACACATTATTAAGAGTACTGAATGGAGAGCAATTTATTCAGTTCTGCATCAAACTTTTCTGATTCAGTATGCGATATACCTACTAGAGAATGTGCAAAACCTGGCCACCTTTTGGGATATATGACAGGGCAAGTGACTGAAGTTTGGTTAAGGAAGCACCGAGGAGCAGAGACTGCTCTGTAAATTTAAAATAGGGACGGGAAAGGATAGACCGAATCTAAAAGTTAAAGTTCTAAATTGGAGTAAGGCCATTAGCCAAGAACTTCCAAAGGTGTATTGGAGGTAATTGTTCTCCGAAAAAGGGAGAGTTAAAAATGGGAAGCTTTCAAAAATGAGACAACGAGAGTCCAGAAAGAGTATATTCAAGTTAGGGCGACAGGAAAGGCTGGTAGGTATAAGTTTTGATAAAGAAAAAGAAGGAACATTCGTCAGGTATAGATATCAGAGATCGAGTGAATCCTTTGAAGAGTAAAATGCAGTAAACATACTAAAGAGGGAAATCAGCAGGGCAGAAAGGGGACATGAGATAGCTTTGGCAAAAAGGTAAGGAGAATCTAAGGAGATTTTCTAAATACATTAAGGACAAAAGTGTAAATGAGGAGAGAAGAGGACCCCCTCAAAGTTGAGCAAGGCAGCCTTTGTGTAGAAATGCAGAAGATGGGGGTGATACTCAACGAGTATTTTGCATCAGTATTTACTGTGGAGAAAGGCATAGAAGATATAGAATGTGTGGAATTAGATGGTGACATCTTGAAAAATGTCCATATTCCAGAGCAGGATTTGCTGGATGTCAAAGAACGTATAAAGTTGGGTAAATCCCCAAGACCTGAACTGGTGTACTCTGTAAATCTTTGGGAGGCTAGGGAAGTGATTTCTGGCCCCATGTTGAGATAAATGGATAATTAATAGTCACAGGTGAGGTGCTGGAAGACTGGATTTTGTCTAATGTAGTGTCACGATGTCAGAAAGATGGTAAGGAAAAGCCAGGGAACTATAAACCGTTGAGTCTGACATCAGTGGCGGTAAGTTGTTGGGGGGAATCCTGAGGGACAGGATTCATATGTACCGTGTATTTGAATAAGGAAGGAGTGATTAGGAATTTTCAACACGGATTTGCAAATAGGAAATCATGTCTCACTAACTTGATTCAGTTTTTTGAAGAAGTAACGGAGAGGATTGATGCGTGGAGAGTGGTGGGCAAAACCTATGTGGACTTCAGTAAGGTGATTGACAATTTTCCTCATGATAGTCTGCTTTGTGAGTTCATACCACATAGAATAGAGGGGGAGCTAGTTATTTTGATGCAGAACTGGCTCGAAACTGGAAGACAGAGGGTGATAGTGGAGGGTTGCTTTTCAGGCTAGAGGCCTGTGACCATTGGTGTGCGACAAGAGTCGGTACTGGGTCCACTGATTTTCGTCATTGATATAAATGATTTAGAAGTGAATATGGCAGGAATGGTTAGTACGTTTTGTAAATATCACCAACATTCGAAGTGCTGCAGATGCAAAGAAGGTATGTCAGAGAAAAATGGAATCTTGACCAGATGGGCCAATGGGCTGAAGAGTGGCAGATGGAGTTTAATTGAGATAAATGTGAGATGCTGCATTTTGGAATGGCAAATCCGGGCAGGACCTGTACTCAATGGTCAATTCCTGGGGAGTATTATTGAACAAGGAGACCTTGGAGTGCAGTTCCTCGTATCCTTGGACGTGGAGTATTCAGTGGATAGGATAGCGAAGAAAGCGTTTGGAATGTGCTCCTTTATTGGTCAGAGCATTGGTTATAAGAGTTGTGAGATCATGTTCCAGCTGTACAGGAGATTGTATAGGCCACTTTTGGAAAAGTTGTGTGATATTCTGGTCTCACTCCAAAAGGAAGGATTATGTGAAACATGAAAGGTTTAAGAAAGTATTTGCAAGCATATTGCCAGGGATGGGGGGTTTGAGTTATACTGAGAGGTTGAATAGGCTGGGGCTGTTTTCCCTGGAGCATCGGAGGCTGAGGGGTGACATTATAGAGTTGAAAAAAATTATGAGGGGCATGGATAGGGCACATAGACAAAGTATTTTCCCTGGTGTTGGGGAGTCCATAGATGAGAAAACATAAGTTTCGGGTGAGAGGAGAAAGATATAAAAGTACCAACGGAAAACATTTTTCATGCAAAACGTGGTGCAGGTGTAGAATGAAAAGCTAGACGAAATGGTGAAGGCTGTTGCAATTACAACATTTAAAATTCGACTGGACGGATAAATTAAGTGGAAAAGGTTAGAGGGATATGGGGACATATTAGACTAGTTTATTATAGAATATCTGGTCAGCAAGGACGACTTGGACCAAGGGGTCTGTTTCCGTGCTCTACATCTCTATTACTGTCACTACGCCCAGTATGCTAAAAGCAGTCGAACAAATGTTTCATTTTATATAAATAAAACACCATGAATCTGAATTCCCGTTTGTAATTGAATCCCCGTCCTTTGTACTCAATGCTCGAGCCTTGTGCAAGGAGAAAACCTTGATGTTTTGAGATCCTTGACAAATGTTCAGACGAAGGTAATCTGATGAAGAATGATTGCATTAACTCTGTTTCACTCTCCACAGATGCTGCCATACCTGTTGAGTTTCACCGGTTGTTTCTGTTTCTCTTTCATATTTCCTGTATCCACAGCCTTTGATTCATTTCATGAAAATGTTTCACTTACCAACCTCCCTCCCGCAAGTAATTTTTACTGCCCTGGAACACTACTGTACTGAATAGGTCCGTCCGCCCATCAAGCTTGTGCTATCAAAGCTAGATGAAATCTAATCTCGTCCCAGGTTGTTCTTAAAGGTTGTGAGGTTTCCACCATCAATACCCTCCCAAGTGTTGCATTCCCACTACTGCCTGGCTGAAAGCATTTTCTCCAAATAGCCCCAACCTCTTACCTTTCACCTTAAAAATTATGCCCCTTTTGACGTCTGTCAATTCCCTGCACCAGTTAGATATGAAGATCTTCCATTGCTCTCTGGGCAGATGAGGATAAGTTTTTATCAGTAATTTCTGATTTGCCTTTTACCTTCTGTCTTTTGCAGTTAATTTCCTGCTCATTTTTATTCTTAAATGGCGGAAATGCGGCCTCTCTAACTGCACAACGCGCTGGCTGTTGGCGGTGACAATGTCTGAACTATTGTTCATTCTCACCAACATCATGCTGTAGCGATTCAGAGTTTTTTTACTACCCAAGGTTTTTCCTTAACATCACTCCTGTGTGCAATGCTGTCTCTGTATTGGTGCGTGCACCCACAGACTGTTCTGTCTGGTTCACTGTCCTTTTCTTCTTTGATTGTTTTCTCGCCATTTTCTGCTTGAAACTGAAGCATAAATATTGGACAGAAAAAGCCTTGACTGTGGCTTTGGCTGCAACTGACATTCTGCTGTGTTTAAAATGTATTCCCTTCTATTTTAGGTATAAACCTGGCAAGAACATTGACAATGTTCCGATTTTCTGCATAACAAAGTCAAGTTCTTTTACTGATCCCAGATGGCTGGGATTTAAATGGTTTGATATCATTTTAACTCATTTCACCCCATTCCTGTTAATTCTGTTGATGAACACTCTGACGGTCAGGCACATTTTAGTGGGCAGTCAAGTCCGCAAGAGAATGTGGTGTCAGAGGAAGGGAGAAAGTCACAAAGACACAGAGATGTAGAGTCGGAGGAAGTCGGTGATTTCCCTCTGAACCATATCCATCAGCATCATACTTCTGTGGTTAGTGTACATTGCAAACGTCTTTTACATTAACATGAATGAAGCACGTCGTTTGTTGAACTGGCGTCTAATCCAGTTTACGTTCCCTGGAGAGAAGCTAAAGGATTTAAGCTGCAGCACGAACACACTATTTTATGCAGTGACTCTGCCCAAGTTCAGACAGAAGTTCAGGAATGCGGTGCACCAACTGGTTACGTAATTTCTTGACTTAAAATGCAACGAGGATGGAAAGAGGCTTGGAGGAGTGATTCGAAATGATGGACTGGCTCTGAGTGATGGGTTTTCTGTAACATTGGGTGTTCACAGACTGCCCTGTGGATGAGCGTTACAGACTGGCAGGAGGGGTCTCTGCATTTGCACTGCGGGGAGAATGGGAAGGGTCAAAACTGTCTCTCCTGCACCACGATGATTGTTAGATTCTCTCTATACAACTCACAATTAACACTTTGTTACAAGTAAAAGGTTCCGTGTGCTGATGATGCCCTAATCTGAATGGGTTATTGTTACATGCACATTTATTTTTGAGACAGTTTGTTGAGTCCACCCCTTGTCTCCTCCCATCACATGGATATTGCTTTCTCTCTCTCTCTTTCTGCCTCTTTCTATCTGTCTTTGTTCCTCTCTTTCTCTCTCGCACTGTCCCCATCTCTCAGCTTCTTGCTCAGTTTCACTCTCTCTGTTTGCTTTGCTGTATGTGTCCCTCACTGTCTGTATCATTCTCTCTCCTTCTGTCTTTCTACCTGTTTATGTGTTTTTCTGTCCCTCTGTCTCCATTAATGTCTCTCCTTCTTTGTCTGTCTATTTAGTTCTTTGTCCCTCTCTGTCTCTCCCTCGCCCTCTGAGTTTTTTTTTTAATTGGACCATGTCAGACACTTGTTTTCTCAGTCTAACACATCCTCACTTACACTGACTCAAATCCGTTCCTGATCCATACAATCACTGATCTTTCCCCAGGCAATGAGTTTGCAAAATACGAAGTGCACAGATACATTAGAAATCCTTTGACACATTACTGTAATTAAGTCTGCTGAACTTTGATCATTTCCCTTTCCTTTCCATGTGCTGTGCGGGAGGTGTATTCATGAATTTACCTTTCAGTGTGTGAGGGTCTCTGTATGTCTCTATGTGGGGTGGAGGGACGTCATTGCCTTTTTGAGGAACTCACTCTGTGTGAGAGCGTCCCTCCGTAATTGTCATCCGTGAGTGTGACACATTATGAGTATGTTTATGCATCTGTGTGTGTGTGTTTCACTTTGTGTGTATTGCGAAGAATGTCTGTGACTTCAACTTCAGTTGTTTATGTATTTGGAATGTTATTCAGTCTATATGCGAGTGTTTCTGTGAAGTTGAGTGCACGCTACTGTGCCTGTGTGATTGTGTACCTGTGTGTGTTTTGCACATGTGCATCTGATGCGTTTGTGCTTGTGTGCATGCTGTATTTGCGGTTACAGTCCTATGACTGTGTGGTTTTCTGTGTGTGTGCTTGTGTGTGGGGGTGTGGTGGTGTTACTATCAGTATGTCATGAAGGCTTTGTGATTCTATGTGTGTATGTGCCTCTGAGTGTCAGTGTATTATTGTGGGAATGTGGGATGTGTCTCTACCTGGCTGTGCTCTTTTTTAAGCAGGTGAGTGTGTTGATCAGACTGTGTTTGGCTGTCTGTCCGTGTGTCAAGATCTTTCTGTGCCCCCAGCAGGATCTCTCTGTTCCTCTCTTGGGTGTGTCTCAGTTTGTTTCTGAGTATCGCTCTCTGTCTGTATCGTATTGTGATTGTAGTTCATTAACTGTGTTTGAATGTGTTTGTGTGTATGCATAAGAAGTTTCTGTCAGTTATTGCAGGTTGGCGTACAATGTCTCTTACTCTGTGTTCGTTTATATATGTGTTGGGGCAGTGGGTGTAATTCTGTGTCTCTATGGAGATGTGTTCTTATATCTCAGTATAACAATTTCTCTGTGTGTGGACAGTATACATCAGGCATGTACATGGGTGTGTTACTTTCTCTGTCAGCATGTCTGTATTTGTGTGTGTGTGTGTGTATTTGTTACGATATCTCAGTATGATTGTATTCCTTTGTGAGTGGACGTGTATGTGTTCTGTCTGAACATTTATGTCTTTCTTTTTTGTCTCAGTACGTCTGTTTTTCCGTGTGTGTGCGTGCGTGCGTGTGTGTATGTGTGTGTATGCACGCATGTGAGTAGTTGTGCAGTCTTCTGCACTCTAATTGTATTTCTGTGTGTTATGAAGGTGTGAGAATATTTCTGTCGTCTTTGTGTCAGTGTGTTCCCCCATTTCAGTTTGACTGTGTTATTTTGTGTTGTGCATGTGCGTGGGTGTATGTGTGCGTTTGTTTGTTAGTCTGTTCCTATATCCCACTTTGACTGTATTTCTGTGTGTGGGTGTGCTTTGTGAGTGTGTGAGAGTGTGGGTGTGTGTCTGCGTGTATGTGTATATGTGTGTGAGAGTTTGGGTGTGTTTCTGTGTCCCTCTGGGTATGGTTCTGTCTATGTCTGATCATGAGACTCCCTCTCCTGAAAAAGGAGATTTGAACCATTCAGCAGGTCACGGTGCACAGATTGCTTTCAATGGCTTATTTCTGACAACCTGGGAAATATCTAAATATCAATTTCAGTACCTCCTGCATCCTGATAGCTGAACTGTTCCTTCAGTACAAGGACCGAAGTGTAATTAACTAAACAACACAGCGGAATATTCAGTGAAAGGCCGGAGTCCAATTCTTTTGTCCATTTTTGAACCAAGGATGCAATATGTAAATATTGTTTTCTTGTTGAAGCTATTTGTGTCCATATAAATGTTGTTACATATTGCATTATACGTCAATACAACGCAGGAGCGGAAGTAGACCATTTGGCCCATCGGGTCTGCTCTGCCATTTGAACATGAATGACCAATTCTTCAAATCTGTTCTCTTGCCTTCTCCTCTTAACTTATGATTCCCATACCAATCAGGAATCCATATATCTCTAGTTTTAATATATTTGTTATGGACCAAACCCTTTCAATACATGTCAAGATGATAGCCCAGACCCTAACTTTTCTACTTGTTTTGAGCAATTTTAAAGTGTGTATACCAGAAGAAATTGAGCTCCTGATAACCGAATGAAACACTAACAAAAGAGAAAAGAATACAGAATAACGTAACCTATCAGAAAACACACCAGACGATCCCAAATTAAATATTGCTCCAAATCCCTGCAACAATCCCCACAAACACCCCATGACAGAACGGTTGAAATCAAACACAGTGTCTTACAGCAGAGATGTCAGAGAGAAATTCAACGTGGAACAACTTCTTCCATGTAGCTGTTCCTTTTACCAGAAGTTTGAAAAACTGACTGATTACGAACACCAAACCAAACTAAATCAGACCAGAGAAAAACTGAGCTGGGAGAATTGGCCACTCCGCTGTCATTTGTTTGTTTACATCCAAACCTTCTCCTGAGCAGTGTCTGTTAGCTGTGACAGATCGCACCCAGACTAGACACCCGGGAACCGCTACATTTGCCAAAACTCCAAGAAAAAAAAAATGAAGGACAAAATAAACTTTGTAAAGGAGCAACATCATCACACAGTCAATGTCCTCGCCTCCACAGACTTTTGCGTCAATTGTTTCCATAGATTACCTATCCGCTGTCTGCAGAAATTCATTCTCATTTCTGTTCCAAAAGTCGTCTCTCCATTCTGTGCCTGTGCCCTCAGGTCCGAATCTCTCCGATGTATGGGTAGAGCTTACAAGCAGAAGCTGAAATGAAAGCACTCTTCACAACACGAAGTACAATGCTGGTCTGAGGCTGTGAATGACAGTCTCTGGGACTGCTTAGAATTGATGTACTGGATCGTGTCAAGTACTCAGCAGAAAACCTGGATGAGTAATCACCACCATCATTAGCAAATGCATGGAAGACTGCAGAAATAAATTCAAGTGTTCTCCAAGCGTAGACATTGGGTGAATCAGGAAATCCACTCCCAACTGAAGACCAGACAGGCAACATTCAAGTTGGAAGACCCAAACCTATGCAGGGGATCCGGACAATACCTCCTCAGGGCCTTCAGGGTCGGCATGAGCAAAGACAAGACCACATCAGAGGCCCATACCTACCAGTCTCTCATCGCCTATGGCAAAGCCGAAAGAACATTACGGGATGCAAAATGAGCATAGCAAGTTAGCGGAAAAAGACACATCGCTGGCTGAGGAGGTCAATGCTTTCTCTGATAGTTTCAGCAGAATACAGTGGCTCAGTGACGCCTGCACCTACATCCCCTAACGCACATGTTCCCTCGTTCAAGGCTGAACATGTCATAATCGCCTTCTCGACAGTCAACCCAAGGAAAGCAGCGGGCATGCATGGAGTCCCTGGCCATGCTCTTACATATTGTACAGACCAACTGGCAAGGGTATTCACCGACATCTTCAACGTCTCCTTCCAACAAGCTGACGTCCCCATCTACCTCTAGAAGACCACCACTATCCCCATACCTAAGAAAGCACACACAATGTCCCAACATGCCTTCCCTTTTATGTTTGTGTTATCTGCAAATTTGGCAACAGTGCATTCACTTCCTTGCTACGAGTCCTTCATATACACATCATTTCATGTTTTATGTGCATAATATAAATTATGTTTAGTTGCATGCAAGAGTTGTTTGTGTCTGTATAAATATTGTCGTGTATTAGAGCTGATTGTGTTTGCAAATACTGTTATCGTGTATTGGAACGTAAATAATATTTGTATTGGAGATGTTCCAGTTTATATCCAAGTATTGTTCCATATTTAAGCTCTTAATGTTTATATGTAAGTACTGTTGTATATTATATCTGTTTCTATTTATGCATCAATACAGTACAAGTTCATATTAAGGATATGCCTTTCTTCTTCTTAAAAGCGATACTGTCTCTGACCTTGTGGGGGTGCTACCGAGCTCCTCCAGCATGTTGGGATGGATCTGCAGTCCCAACGCCGGCCAGAGAGCCGGCAGCACAGAGCAGCGGCTGTCGTTTTAGCGGTTGTGGAGACTGATGAGGCAGGAACACCCGTTCACTGGTTATTGTAGAAAGTAAATATTTTTTCTGGAAGGGGTGGCTAGGGGTGGAGGGCATTAATTAAAGAGCATTGGGGAAAGAGGGAGGGTTAAATACAGATATAGATAGTGTTAAAAATACAATAGGAAGAGAATTTAACAGACAATAATGGGGAGAGGATTAAATAGACAATAGGTGAGGGTGAAGTGGAAAGTAACAGGGAGACAGATGAATGCAGGAAAAGGGGGAGTGTGAGACAGAAACTGTGGAAGATTTAATAGAAATTATTAGGAGAAGGAATAAGAGGGAGGAACCTGATTACAGGGACACAGGAAGAGAGTTAATACAGGAGAAACTGAAGGGATTGTGATGAGCTCAGCCAGATGGATCTCCTTGAATATGAGTTCCCTGATTAGGGCTGCTAAACTGGTACAATCAGGAAGTCCTGGCTGACAGATATAAACAAGGTTGTAAGGGTTCTGCTCACTGGAGGAACCAGCTTTGTGCTGGCTGGGTCAGTGTCATGTACTATGCAAGTGTGAATGCAGAGTGACTTGATGGTGGGTTACCACCTTTTTGAAACTTGAGAGGATACAATTCAGAGTAGTAGGGTGAGTGTTGAACACAGTGGAGTAATGTGTTTGTTCAGTTAAGGGGAAATGGAGGGGAGTTAATACAGAGTAATAGGAAAAGAATTAAATGGAGAGTAATGAGGAGAGAGCTGAATGCAGGATAGCAGGGGGAAGGTTAAATATAGGGGAAAGGAAAGGGTTAAATACAGAGTGAATAGGA
The DNA here is from genome assembly GCF_004010195.1 of Chiloscyllium plagiosum. Classification (NCBI taxonomy): domain Eukaryota; kingdom Metazoa; phylum Chordata; class Chondrichthyes; order Orectolobiformes; family Hemiscylliidae; genus Chiloscyllium; species Chiloscyllium plagiosum. The sequence goes on along the minus strand of NC_057755.1, from coordinate 752,161 downwards.
TAAATGAAGAGCAATAGTGAGAGGGCTAATGAGAGAGTAAGAGGCAGAAAGTTTAATACAGAGTGAATGTTAATGATTGTCATGTGTGCGATTTAAGTAGAGCGGAGCAATGGAGAGTACTTGTGAGAAGATTAAACGGGAGGTTTTTTGGACAGGACAAAACAGAGAGTAACACGGAGAGGTTTCAATGCAAAGGAAGAGAGATGGATAATGACAGGGAAATAGAGAAAATCAAATACAGACAGCAATTGGGTCGAGTAAAGAATAAGAGTGGAGGCTAAATACAGACGAAGAGAGGGAGGAGTAAATACCAGGTAGCGAATAGAAGGGATGGATAGAGATAAGGGCTTATACACAGAGAGAACGAGAAAGAGAGAGAGAGTGATAGAGAGGGAAGGAGAGAGAGAGAGAGACAGAGAGAGGGAGAGAGAGAGACAGAGAGTGGGAGAGAGAGAGAAATAAAGTGACTGACAAGGTAATCAGAAGGGAATTAAACGCTGGGGAAGAGAGTAGATTGCATACAGGATGATAGAGATGATTAAATAGTGGGGAATAGAGAAAGGATTAAGTGCAGGGTAATAGAGATTATATGGAGCTTTATTCCATGTTGGGGAGAGAAGCAAAGTCTTCCAATGAGCTATCAACAAATGGTCTCATCCTTTCAAATTTCCAAAAGTGAACATTGAGCCTTGCTCTCAATTTGCCCATTCATGCAATTAGTTGCCTCCCTGTTGCATTGCCTCCCAGGATCACGTCTCTCCACCTCACCGACTACTCCTCATTCCCAATGCAATTGTCACTGAACATCACGCAAATTCCCACTGCTCACACCTTCCCTTTACTAAGTGCCTTTTATTTAACAAGTAGAACAGTGTGGACTGATGTAATGTCCATCTGCTGTTCTTGTCCTTACATGAGAGCGGATGAATGGATTTCTGCTGTTCGCATCTGCCAGCTAAAAGTGAAAAATATTGCCTCCTCCAATTCTTCTGTTACCGTTTCAAGAAGGAGCTTTGTTTCTATTCATTCAGGGGATGAGGGCGTCGCTTGCTGGCTCCCGCATTTATCGGCCATCCCTAATTGCCTCGAGGGCAGGTAAGTGTCAACCTCATTGTTATGGTTCTGGAGTCACATGTCGTACTGACCAGGGATGGACAGCAGTTTCCATCTCTCAAGGGTATGATTGAACCAACAACCGGTCATCATTAGCCTCTTTAATTCCAGACTTTTATTGAATTTAAATACTGCCATCTGCTGTGTCCGGGTCCCCAGTACATTATCTGGGTCTCTGGATTGACAGTCCAGTGATAATTCCACAAGGCCATCGCCTCCACCTGCTGAATCGCCTCATTCGGTGTAACAGGTTGGAGAAGGAGCTGTTCAAAACCAAAGGAACTGCAGACGCTGGAAATCAGAAACAAAAAAAAATCAATTCATTACCTGCATCAAAATGTTACCTCATCCCAGTCTGACATCCTGACAAACCAGGCCATTGCATGAGCCAACCTTCCATTGATGGACTCGGTTAGACCCCTCCCAACGCGGTAATGATCCCCAGCAACTTCTTCTGTCAGGCTGAAGGTACGGAAGCCTGAACGCACACCAGCAGGTTCAGGAACAGCTTCTGCCCAGCTGTCGTTAGACTATTGAATGGTGTCTCATGACTCAAGTAATGCTGATCTATCTCACTCTGATCTCTCTTGTCTGCCATGTGCAATGTGACCTTTGTACATCTGTTTAAATCTTTTGTTCTTTATATTCTTGCTTCGTATGATATACCAGTGTTTCTCATAAGCAAATCTTTTCACTGGGCGTCTGTGCATGTCATAATAAATCAATCAAATCGAATCAAATCAAACTCAGCCATGCTGACCAGATATCCTAAATGGTCCAATTTGGCACATATTACTCTAAACCCTTGCTGTCTATATCCCCACAGAGCCTTCACAAAGGAGGTGAACAATACACCAGAAATGATGGGGCGTAGAGGTGATAGAACTTTCAGTGACTTTTTGTTATTTGTAATTTTTAATAAAATGTGTTTCGAGCTGTAAACTAAGAACTGTTTGCTGAAAATAACTTGTGGCCTTTGAGAGAGCTTGTGGTAAAAGAAACAGACCAAACAATCTTTGTCTGTTTGTGAAGCCAGGCCCTGGGGCTAATTGTCGGATGAGTCCGAACTAAAAGCATTTCTACTGACAGAGTGACCACCGGGAAGTACATCCTGAGGATCAGCAATTCCTTTGATGCCAGTCTATATGTCGTGAAGCACAAAGACAGTGCAGCCTCCCACTTGGTTCCTGTCATCTAATCACGGAGGTCTTAGACGACAGCAGACGGGAGAATCTGCATTAGCGGTTCTGTCTGGAGAAGCTGACCAAGGCACTCAAATCCTTAGAAAAGCGTACACTTTCCAGAAGTGATGGCTTATCACTTGAATTGTTTTCACCTCTGTGGTACTTGATTGGCCTTGTTCTGCTGGAAGTGGACAACAGTATACTTTGAACAGGTAGCCTGTGTGAATTCAACAGGAAAGTTATCATTGCTCTTATCTACATTTAGAAGGAGACAGTGAGGTCGGACGACTAGTTTTACTGCTAAAAGTAATTTACAGAAGCCTGCCTGAGATCATCGCCAATTAGGTCAGATCTGCTGTGAGATCAGTGATTCACCCCGACCCAACCTGTGTTGTACCGGGCAGGATGATCTCTGAGAGCCTCGTGCTGCCTTCACGATATGATTGTATATGAATGAGATAGTGAGTTTGGAAACCTGCATTATCAGCCTGAACCAGGAGAAGGCCTTTGACAGGAAATCGCACACCAACACGTTAGCATTTTATGTTCATTCTCCCCAAATGCAATAATATTGTTACATAATATTATCTCATTGCGTCCGCAAGTTTTGGAGAAAATATAACAAATTGCTGCATGCTTACATCTGTGCTCTTGTGTCAATCCAATACTGTGAGATGTAATCAATCAGTTCTTTCAATGTACATTGTTTCATTAGGTTCTTGGACGGTTCTGACCAGTTCAAGATATTGATGTATTATTTCAGTGTATTTCTGAACAAATATCTCGCACATCATCATAAAGACATATTTTTTTTAAGAAAAGGTTGAGTTTCGACAGTAACGGTATCACTTAACGCACATATTATTGAGGAGCTCTCGAAAATCAACAAGTAACGCACTGGAAATAACTCTGTCCCCCAATCTGTGAGGCACGGGAAGGAAGTGTTTGATCCTGTGGATTCAGAAGCACAATATCTTAAGCGATCCAGAATGTGATTTTGCTGCTCTTCTCTTTCACTCACAGATTGTCTACTTTTCAATTTCGTGTCCGATTCGCTAATTTCCACTTTCAGAAAGTCAATACTTTTTTTCTCCCTGTAAAGATTGTCATGAGATCGGGTAGCTGGAAATTCTTGAATATAAAATCCCTAATTGGGGCTTTTAATCTGTGTCAGTAAGGGAGACCTGGTTGATTCTTAGGGGTGAATGTCAGGGATATTGAGATACAGAGTGCCTGATTCAGTGACAGGCTCCTGTCAAAGGCTCTGCATATGTAAATAAAGCGAGATGAATGGCAGGATGCCGAATCTTGAAGCGTCGTTTCACCAACAAACAGCTTTGGTGCCAATGTGTGCCAGGATCTCTGGCTCGTATCTTTTCATACTTTCCCGCTTACACCCCTGCCTCAACCATAGTACACCCCTCCCCTGAATATGTGCTGACATTGTTCTGAAACTTCCTTGAGCCTGAGTAGCGTCGTGGCAATTTACCATCGTGTACTCCATCTGGACAGATGCTCCTGAAAGAGTCAGTCAGCAATTTAGGTTTGTACCCTGTTGTCACTTGATGTTAGCTCAGCACTCGCTTGAATTTATATAAATCGGAAAAAAAAACAACAAATGAATGGGCACTGGGGAGTCCATGCCCATTTGAATGCTGCATTGATTGCCCAGAATGATATCTGGCCAGCCAGGGTTCAATAATGAGGACCTGAAATGAAACAGACACTTGTTGTATTCCTGGAATTCAGAAGGATCTGAGGGGAGTAAAGTTTTCAAAAGAATAATGGAAACCTCGGGCACTGAATGGATAGAAAGATTTATTGTTGCCTCTTTTATAGGACAAGGAGAGGCATTGAGAATTTTATTAAGGCGTGAAATCTTTCCAAGGCTAAAATGAAGGGGGAATGACTCACATCTTTCCACAATATGTTGCTCAGGCTATGCCTTGGTCACTTACACTGAAACTGCCCTTCCTCTTTTCAGCATTTCCATGTCTTCCTTGTCTTTTACTGTCCCACCTAAGAGTGCGCTATCAGCAAACTTAACATTCGATCTCATCATGCCAGTCATTGATAGAGATTATAAATACTGTATCTCAAGTAATGATCCACAATACCAGCCTGAGAACACGAAAATGAAATGTTGTTCCCATTCTCTGTTTTCTCTCCTTTACCAGTCCTCACACGAAGACACAATTCCCCCATCACTAAAGGACTTAGTGACAATATTGACTACTGCTCAAACATTGGCAATTCTGCATCTTTATGTGTTCAAATCCCTCCCTGGCCTCACCATCAGATATCCCTTCAAGCTATTCCGTCACTTCATCAGTCAGTCATCTTAGCTTTCTTCACTGCACATGTGCAGTACATTGCAGGGAACAGAGAATCACTCACCCATGTCTGCTGGTGTACGGCTCTTGTGTGCCTCAAAGTCAGCTCTGAAATATCTCCAGGTCACGCTCATTCTGGCGGATCCGCATTGATTGGTGCACATGTAAACGTTGAGGATCAAACTCATTTGGGACAAAAATGAATCTGGCCTCAGGAATTGAAAATCTGCGAGTGAAAAAGAAAGCAACAGAAACCATTTATGTCTTCATAAAGGTGTTATACTTCAGAATCCTAGTCTTAAGGATCAGACACTTCACTTACGTGCTGCACAGATTCAGGGGCAGAGTTCTTTTGGGAGCTCTACGTTTTGATTTTGAGGAGATCCTCGATAACAGAATGTTTCATGACACAGTTACTGCTTAAAGCTCACCTTCATTATTTATTGTTTGTGATGCTGTGTGTGGCATTTGGACAGAAATACCACACTTAAATGATTAACGTATTATGTCTCGCAGCATTGAATTGATACAGTAGAACAAGTGTAAGCATATAGCGATTTAATATACTTACTCCAAAAATGACAGAGACGGTACAATAGCATGGCTTAACAACATGCAGAGGAAGCACAATTATCTGGCATTTGATTATCTGAATATCAGATTATCCAGCAAGATTGGAAGTTCCTGATGCTTGGCTATACTATGTTATCCAGCATTAGATGGTCTGCATAAAACTACGGACACAATGCAATCACATGCTTTAACAGTGTATTTGTATTGGGAAAGAGTGATCATAAAATGTTCAAATTGTTTATTAGGATGGAGAATGAAGAAATTGAGACTGAAACTCCGCTCCTGAATCTATATAATGAATTGTATAATTGCGAAATGATGAATTTAGGGACCTCGGTCAAAGAAATTCTCAGCGAATACTCAGTTGCTAATGAGGAAGAAACGTCTGAATGAAGTACAACAATTATTCAGTTGCCTCCAGGTAAACAATAAAACAAGAAAGGTGAGAATGGGCAGCTCTGCCTGACTCCGTATTTGATTGGGAAGCTTCCTGATTCCCAACCTTTGATTGAGGTTGCACTAATGACGATGGTGGAGAACAGTTGGATTGATTCACGTATGGCCTCTCCAAATCCCCTTTTGGAGGGCACATCCCACAGTAGGTAAGAAATATTCTGTCAAAGGCCTCCTCCTGGTCCGGACTGCGGAGGCAACCTTCCATCTCCCCGTGTCCTGCACGCAGGCAATCATATCCCTCAGGAATGTGCGGCTCTCTGGATCATCCCGACCGATGCAAATAAGATTCAGTCGGGGTAAATCACTGATTCCCAAGCAGATGTGATCTGGTTGGCGATGACCTGAGACAAGATTATTAATCTTTGCTCAACAACGAAATTGTTCGTCAGTTATCTGTCTCCCCTTTCTGATTGTAGATGAGGGGGGCGATACTTGTCCTCATGGACTACAGGGTACTTGTTCAAAGAAGATTGTCATACACCACCAGCAAGTTCTTGCCAGTCAAGGCCCAGAGAGTGAACATAACTCGTCCGTTAAGCCGTAACTTTGGGGAAATTTATTCTTGTCTCAGGAGTCGAAGGCTTTGGTCATCTTATTCAGAGATAACGGCTGGACCAACGTCTCCCTTGTGCAGTCGCCTGTGACCTCTGCGAGATAGGACTGGAATGACAGAGGGGCCACACTATCTGTGTACTTCGTGTCATGCAATCTGGTATAAAAGGATTTGCTGTTCCTTAGGATCTCAGACTATGGAGATGTTACCGAGGCATCTTCTCTCTTCAGGATGCTGAGCACATTGCTCTCCCAGTGCACCACCCAGAAAGGAGATAAGCGTGCAGGTCTCACACTTCTCTGCAGTGTACTCTGGACCGGGATATTATCTTGGAGGCTTCTGAAGTAAAGAGCGAAGCTTACTGGCTCTTCTCCTCCTGGAGATCATCTGTCATATCAACCCCAACTGTGTGCAACAGGAGTAGGTTCTGCACGCTTTTGTGGAGTATTCCCCGTCACTGTCTCACCTTCAAAGCATTTTTCAGTATAAAAATCGTCTTGATAGTCTTCTTGACAAATTCCCACAAGTCTGATGGAGACTCAAAGGAGGGCTTCACGTTTCTCCAATCTGTGGAACTCTTTTTAACTCTTCCATGTTTTCTGGGATCAGCAGTTTCACGTTCAGATTCCACGCTCCATTGCAGGTCGGCAGGAGGCAGTGGTCAGAGAAAAACACTGACTTGACTTCAGTGGATGGATTGAAACCAAATCCAGCCTCTCTACTCTCACTTCACAGGTGAAACACTTCGTTCCTTTTCAATCTCCCTTGAGCACTTCATCAAAAGGCTGGTCACAGCTTCTGTCTTCTTTTCTTTCCCTTCTTCATCTTGAACATCTGTTCCTCGTGGTGGTGACGGTGGAGGTAGATGCAATCAGTGGTGTATACAGCAGCAGCGTTATGAAGCTGGAACAGAATCGTGGTGTCGGCAGTGGCATCAGTGTACTAGGCCCAGTTGCACAATGCCATTATCTTGATTGATTACATTGAACTGATGTTGAAGAGGAAATGGAACTGAGGCATTTAACCAGGAAGTTTGCAACATTCACTGTCAAACTGAATCAAGCCAGACAGATGTCCACACCTTCACTTTCATTGTCCATTGAATGGGTTGTTGGTGAGACATTGCCACAATGCTTGGGGTGGACCAAGATCTGAGTTTCAGTAGAACTGTTTTTGAGACAGGTCAATTAAGATGGGGAACATAAAATATAAAATACTGTCTTATGTAACACCCTTCCTAAGATAGACTCCAAATTTAAGTTATAATAATTACGCTGGTACATTATAATACTGCTAAGCCACTGCATCGGAAATGACCTGGATAACTAGCTGAAAGAAGTTCTGAAATCACACGAAATCTTGTGGTTTCAAATAAATTGGAGGATAACCGAATGTCATGTGACTTCTGACATTTTCCACCCAAGTCCAAACCAGCACCTCTACTTCATCGCTAAAAAAAAAGCCATTCAAATCAGAGAGATCCCACGCATTCTCCAGAAAATATCAGGACAACGAAGCAGGAACTTTGGAGTAGGGAGAACAGCCCCATTTCCAGTTCGATGAGCTGTAATTGAGGATTTTGAACTAGTGTGTGGGCATAGACATTTCAGTACTGGAAGGTTAATCAGAATATTAGAGGGAAAGACTGGTTTTGTTAAGTTGTACATTTATATGTCTTGTATTTCAAAGGTAATAAATCATGTCTTATTATTAATGTCAAACGAGGTTCACGCAGTAAGCAAGTCGATTGGATTAATCAGAACTTAATCTTACAGGGGATATTGTCAATACCTACAGGGAAATCGTCAACACGCTGGTTAATCAAGATTAGAGTGGTGCTGCAAAAGCACAGCAGGTCAGGCAGCTTTTAAGGAACAGAAAAATCAACATTACAGGCAAAAGCCCTTCATCAGGAATCCTTCCTGCTGAATGGTCTTTGTCTGAAACGTCAATTTTCCTGCTCCTCGAATGCTGCCTGACTTGCTGTGCTTTTCCAGCTCCACTCCCGTCTTGACTCTGATCTCCAGCATCTGCAGTCCTCACTTTCGCCTACGCTGATCAATCATTTTACCTCAGTATTTTCCAGCAGGGAAAATCACAAAGTACGTTTCACAAATCCTTTACTGGTATAAGCTATATGTGACTCCAGACCCACAGCAAGGCGGTTGTATTTTAACTGTCCTCTGAGATGGGCATTAAATGCGGTGCTAGACAGTGAAGCTCTCATCCCATATAAGGCCATTTAAGTCTTGCTGCAGTTATAGAAAACCCTGTTTAGATCTCACTTGAAGTGCTGTGAGCAGAGCCAGACAGCACCAAATTAGGTTGGATATGTTGGTCTTGGAGTGAGTACAGAGTAGATTTTTAAGAATGATACCTGTACTTTTGTGATTTATTAAGAGGTGGGACGTAAATCAGACCTTGTTTCTCGAGAATTTAAGAAACAAAGTAAATAAAGATAAACTGTTTCCACTGTTTGGGCATTCTAGAACAAAGGGGCGAAGTCTGAGAATTCGAGCCAGTGTATTCAGGAGAGATGTTCGGAAGTACTTCCACTCTGAAAAGCTGGTGGAGGTTTGTAACTCTCCTGCACAAATGGCATGAATGCTTGATCAGTTGTTAATTTTAAATCTGAGATAGAATTGTTTTTTTGTTGAGCGTAGGTATTAAGGGATAAATCACAATTGCAGGTGTATGATGTTAACTTGCAGATCAGCCAATGACTGTCGGAACAGGCTCAAGGGACTGAATGCTCTGTTGTTATGCCCCTATGACTATTAATCTCCTCCAAGAGCCTACCTAAGGCATTGATATTCTTCCTAACATGAGTTGCTCAGATGTGTGCAGAGTTCAGTTTTAACCCATTAAAAGCCATTCAATTTTCAAGAGTTCAAATCAGGACTCTTTTGCCCAACTGTGGCTGAAACAGTAAAGTATACAGGTTTGGCAGCATTTCCCTGACCTTTGTACGCTAATTTGACTTTGTATGGCTTTTTGCATGCCGACCAAACTGCCCAGCCACTTGCAAATATAAAAGTACACCTTCACTTCTTGATGGTAATATGTCCTCTCCAGAATTCGGCCACTTTATTTATATTATGGCTCCTCACCAACCAGATTAAAGCTTTCTCACTTCCTATATGATCTGCCATTTGCCTGCCCCTTTCACTGGTTAACGGTATAAAATGCATTTGGAAATATCCCACTAATAGGCAGTGAATAGCTGCAATATTTGGAATACTGCAAGCCGCCCTTCTTTAAAATACTGTTCAACAGGAGAACAAATAGCCAGGGACTTGAAAATTTCAGTGACAGATTTTTTTAAAAATTCAATGGACAAAGAATTGCTTAGTTTTCAATATTGAATGACTGTGATCTTGGCATAAACATACCCAACAACACTGGAATAAGAGAAGGCCTTTCAGCCCCTTCTCTGGCCTGTCCCACAGGAACAGGAGGCCATTCAGCTGTGATTTCTCTCCACAGCTGCTACCAGACTTGCTGAGTTTTCCCAGTGATTTCTGTTTCTTTTCCTGATTTCCAGCATCCACTGTTCTTTTGATTTTAATTCAGTCTCTTCTCCAGCCTGTAACACAGGAAGAGGCCATTCAGCAGCGAGAGGCAATAGCCTAGTGGAATTATCGCTGGACTGTTAATGAAGGCAGTCAAGATTAGAATAGTGCTGGAAAAACACAGCAGGTCATGTACCAGCCGAGGAGCAGGATAATCGAAATTTCAGGGAAAAGCCCTGTTAATGAAGGCATCCAGGTAATGTTCTGGGGCAATAAATGCCTAGGACTCCCTCATCCATGAATGAATTATTAAAAGAAAACTTTTTAAACTGCTGCAGAGGAAGTGGTAGAGGCAATTTGGCTTATTTTGAAATGGTTGAAAAGGAGCAGCAGAAAGCCATTCATTCCCTCTCATGTGAGTACAAGAACAGCAGAAGGGCATTGGATCTCTCCAGATTGCTCAACAAAAAAGCAAAGGCAGAAGGGAAAGGGAAATTGTGAGAAGTGGGGAGGATATCAGTTGAAATGACAACTGGATTGGGAATGAGAGAGTTGTCGATGAGGTGGAGAGTGTAGATCCTGGGAGGCAATTAACAGGGAGGCAACTAATAATCGCGATGGGCAGAGTGAGAGCCAAGGTTCAATGTTGAGATTTGGAAATTTGTAGGTATGAGCCAATTAATTGGTGGGTAATCGGAAGACTATGCCAGTTCCACCCCCACCCCCACCCCACCACAGAATAATGTTAGAAATCATCTCAGTAACTGGAATCCTTTCCTTATTCATCTGTATTGCGCTATGTGTGATCCATTATCTTCCACAGTTTTTGTATCACTCCCAATTACTCTTTCACATACTTTCTCTCTCCCTCTGTATTTAAGCAGTTACCTGTCTTCAGTCGTCTCTATGCACTGCCCTGCATTTAATTCTCTCCCCATTGGTCTGTATTTCATTCTCCCCTATTGTTCTTTGTTTATCCCAATCTTTGTCTGTATTTGATCCTTTCTATTCCTCTGTATTTAAGTATCCCTGTCTTCCATGTATTCAAGCTTGTCATGATTACTGTCTAGTCAATCCACTCTTTATAAACCGCACACATGACAGCATTTAGCACTATCCCTTTATTCAACTTTCTCCATATTGCTGTTGAATTCGGCATCTCATAACTCCTCTCCAATTACCCACTCCACGCTGTATTTAACTCCCTCCTTTCCTCTGTATTTTATGTCTCCCAGCCGTTCTGTATTCAAACGACTAATCATTCGTCTCTTTTCATATCTTTCTCTATTCCTCTGTACTAATTACCCTCTCTGTCCCCTTAATAAAATGCTCACGTTACTCCCATGTACTCAAAATCGTCGCTATTAATCCTGTCACCTTCCACAAACTTTGGTAAACCATCATCAAGTCACACTGCATTTACACTTGCACAGTACATGACACCGACCCAGCGAGCAGAAAGCTGGTTCCAAGAGTGAGCAGAATTCCGGATACTCCAGTTTATATCTGTCTGCCAGGACTTCCTGATTGTACCAGCTTAACACCAACAATCAGATTAATCATATTGAATGACATTAATCTGGTTGACCTCATTACAATTCCTGCAGCTTCCCTTGTATTAAACATCTCCCTGTGCCCGTGTCATTAACACTCTTCCCCTTACTCTTGATGCAATTTTCTCCCTATTAGTTTCCATTAAATCCTCCCCTTTCTGTCTTTAATTCTCCCCTGCTCTCCTGGATTCACCTCTCTACCTATTACTCTCGACTTAACCATCTGCTCTTGTCCCTTTAATACTCTGCGCATTATTTCCTGTTGAATTCTCTCCCATTGCAACCGTCTCCCTGTCTACGTTTAACCATCCTTCTTCTCCTAGGGCTCTACACTTATTGTCTACCCACTTCCAGAATGTATGTTCCACCCCACAATAACCAGAGACCAGGTGTCTCTGCATAATTGGTGTTCAGGTGCCCCGGCTGAATCATTCCCCACACCCCAACACGTGACCGCTACTACTCTGTGCTACCATACGCAGTCTGGTGAGCTCTGGGACTGCGGATCCATCCCAAAGTGCTGCAGGAGCTCTGCAGCAGCTCCCGAAAGCCAGAAACAGCATTGCTAATATTCTGGAGACAGGCGTAACTTCAACATGAAGTAATACAGTATTGATATATAAATAGGACAGCTCCAATACAAGAACTTTGCTGCCTCACAGGAACAATGGGTAGGTTTGGGTGAAATGCCCTTTCCAGTGTTGGAGTGGACTCGATGGACTGATTGGGCGAAAGTGAGAACTGCAGATGCTGGAGATCAGAGTTAAGATTAGAGTGGTGCTGGAAAAGCTCAGCAGGTGAGGCAGAATCCGAGGAGCAGAAAAATCGACGTTTTGGGCAGGAGCCCTTCATCAGGGGTGTCTCGATGGATTGATTGGCCTTCTTCCACACTGCAAGGATTTTATGATTTTACACAATGTTTTCTAAGGTTTTCTATTTACATTACCAAATGAGCCCCACTTCTAAAATTACTTTGTCACATGGGAGTTAACTCGCTGTTGTCACCTGTTTGTTGAAATTCTTAAGTGAATGAATTGAACCAAGTTATAACCCGAAAGCCCCAAAGGTGATGTCAATCGGTATGAATGAAAACTTTGGGATGATACCACCGCATCATTTCGTGTGGAGAGATAGCCTGCACATACACATAGAGATTCCCTCAGAAAATGCATTCTTTATTACATCAGATGGAGAAAAAGATTTACACTACGCTCCTGATTGTAACAATTCCTGTTAAGTTCCTTGCACAATTGAATTTGTCTGAGAGTTATCTGCGGTTTCACTCTGAAATTGACAATGATACAAGGGCATGTAGAGGCCACCGTCACACAGGGGAAACTGATCAGTGACTAAGTCTCAGACTACAGGCACCTTGTGGAATACCTAATATTGCAGGTTGCGAATGAATTGCCTGGGGATTTAAACTTTCCGTTGCGTAATTATTCATCTCTTCTGGGAACCTTCCAGAATTCTCCATTTCAATTGGAGACTACAGTGAGTTTTGATGGAATTATGTCATGAATACGTTGATCTCATGTATAAGTCGATCCCTTTGTTTTTCCAAAAAACTGTTGTATTTTCCACATATCATATGCATACTTAGACCCTTTCATATTGCATTGTAAACCTCTTACAAAGGAAACTGCATGTTCTCATGAACCAACTCAAACAAAATCGTATTCATTCAATCATATCCCGTAACTCTACTCATCACTCTTTGTTTATTATATTGCATTCATTCATTAATTCATTCATAACTCTACTTACTGCACTTGATTTAGTACAGCATGATTTGATTCGTTCATTCATTCAGACCGGTACTAAGTCTATTGGTACTTATTGCACTTTGTTCACTGTACATCCAAAAGTTAATCTAATTAAAAAGTCAATCATTTTAATTGTGCCATTATATCTGAATAAAAGTGAGATATATTAGCCACAGGCTGGTATATCTACAATTGTTTGACAAGTGTGTTAATGTTGTTGAGGTTCATAACATGAGAGTAAATGGGAGGGAAATACAATAATTTGACTGGAAAGTACAAGACGCTTACACAATCAATGTTTCATGAATGTTTCGTTTTAATTGTGCCATTATATCAGACCATGACGACATTGAACAGCGCGATTTTGCAGGATTTCAACTAGTCTTCGACATGTTAAATTTTCATACTGGTCTCTTGCTTTTCGCTGGTAATTACCATTACCGTAATTCAATGCATTTTTCTTCTATACACAGGATCAGTTGTGCGATCAAATCGACGTTTGATATTAATACGGTACTTGTAACTGCAGCATGAAATTTTCGACTTCAAAACTTGTGCCCGCGCAATAGTTTATTCTTTAAAGTCAACTTTAAAAAATAGTCTTAAAAAGTTCGACCTATATGAGTGTATATACGGTAGTCAATTTGGAAAGATATAAACGAGTTTGATTCTGGTTTTTGTGTGAATAAGTGGCGGGGATCGCTGCACTTCTGAAGTTAATAATGAACCTGTCGGCATTTCTGTAACCACAGCAATTTGTTTTTTTTAAAACTGCTTTTGAAATCAGGCTATAGGCTGAATGGTTTTGTGCAAAAATGAACTTTTGTTTACTTTTAATAATTTGCAACCCAGCATGGTATTAACGGAGCCTCAAAGATTTGTTGGAGAGTTGTGAACTCTGAGAGAGAGGAAAAACCCTTAACTGAGAAACTTGTAGCTTCACTTTTGTCATTTCTTTCGTCCTTGTAAGACCTTGTACAGAGTGGATGTATAGATCTATGATGATGAGAAGGGAATAAGAGAGACAGTCAGTTGTACTAACTTGGAAGGAAAATTTCGTACTGATCCCAGACAGAAGTGTTCTGATTTTAAAAAAAGTTCTGAAGAGAAAACTTAAACCTGAGTACATTGACACTAAGCTGTATGGTAGCTCCTGGAAGAAGTTTACTGCGTTTTCAGTTTAACAGTGTCAGATATAGGTCATTATCGAATTGCTTGGCACGCCAGTGAATCTGATGTGAATATTATGCAAGGGGTGTTTTCTTTGGAATGACCCTGGAAGTGGTGTAACATGTAAAAGTCATTTTCTTGGTTTTCTTTTATACATTTTTTTGAGATGATTGAGAGTATGCATTTACTGTGTGTTCATTGCCTTTGAATCAGCCTTAAAAGTGCCTGACGTGACTTATTTAATTTTATAATCAATTCCTTTGTAATAAACGTCTGTTTTGTTGTGGAAGCAATATATGCAGCTTTGTGTGTTGATAGCTCAGCATGAGAACACTTTGTTAAATCAAAAGAACGATTATCATCCATCAAGCTGGATTTCTGTCTGGGTTCTGGCTTATTCTGTAATTAATCACCCAGTATCTGAGTAGACGTGAGGCTATTAAACACATAGTCAAACACCTGTGGAACCGATAAACTAACCCCACACTTCAATCAGACGACGCCCCAACTATACGCTTCGAGATCCATTATATTTCTCAGGCACTGATCAGACACCCAAAAGATGAAATTCCATATTAGCCCTCCCAAATTTACTACTCTCTCTGTACCAGATATAACTCAGAACATTTCCCTCCCCCTTGCCTGACTTGTAATACGGGAACTGCATGAGACACTGGATGGCTCGCAGCTGCGTTTTGTGCACAGTACAGGTCAGCACGTCATAGTAAGGACAGCGTTTCTCTGAGGAGAGAATAAAAGGGATTTACAAGAATGCTGCCAGTGTGTGAAAATTACTGCATCAATGAGGAAAGATGGATAAGGTCATTTTCTGTGGAACAGACCATAATGAGAGATAATGTTATTGACGTTTCCAAAGTATTTATGGTCTTGCATGAAGTCTTGTCACCCGAACACGGGACATATTTATTAGGAGTCAGAGATTGAGAAAAAAATGATGGAAGGATTTCAGTGGACATGAGGGCTAACCCTTACATTCATGGCGTTCCTGGAATTCACTTCCCATTTTGGTTTGTGTTTCAGGTGGCAACGCACAGCACATTTAAATGGAACCTGGTTCTGCACCTGAAATGAAGTAACTTTCAAACCTGTGGAACAGGTGCTGGAAAGTGCAATCAGAATGGGAGCTAGGTTATTCAATTGATGCAGACTACTTTCTGAATAACTGCTTTCTGTTCCCTAACTTTCCTGCAATTATATGTGATTATAGAAAGACTGAGGAGTGCTAAAGTGAGTTCACTTAGTGGGCTGAATGACCTGTTTCTGTGTTGTTCTTTTCCAACAATTCTAAAGTATCATTGGAACACTGCAGAGTGTTAAAGTGAATTCCAGAGGGCTGTGGCTACCTTCCAGTGGTTCCCTGAAGGAATGTTTGCAGATTCAAAACTTTTGCAATGCACAAAGTAAGTTTTCACACACACACACACACAGACACTCACACACACCCTTATAGACACACATCTCCCACACTCACACATGCATCGTCTCAAAGACTTAGATCACTCAACACTCACGCACACACATATACACTCTCTCACACACACTCACAGCCCCACCCCAGACGCATACACACACTCCTATAGAGACACACACACTCCCACACTCACATATGCACCCCCTCACAGACTTAAGGCACTGTACACTCACATATACATACATACATATACACTCTCTCTCAAACTTAACCCCCCCAACCCAGACAGACAGACACACACACAGTCCCACATGCACACATACACATATATGTTTGTGGGATGAAATTGGACTTGCAGAATTACAATGGACTTTGTTCAAAAGCTGCATGAATTAATGTAAGACTCTGTCAGCACTCTTTTTCGTTTGCAATCAGTCAAAACATTATGCCACAGACAGAGAACCCAGAGTACTAACACCCTCAACATATTCTATAGCTAACACCAATTGTTACAGTTAAACTAAGAATGCAACTTTAAAAAAACGATTTTGTGATTAACATATGAAAGAAGTGAAACAATCGTGGTATTCGAACAGATGAAAGCCTCAACAAACAATAAAGGTATTATTCAAAGTATAATTTCAATTACATCATACTGTGGGCGGCACGGTGGCACAGTGGTTAGCACTGCTGCCTCACAGCGCCTGAGACCCGGGTTCAATTCCCGCCTCAGGCGACTGACTGTGTGGAGTTTGTACATTCTCCCCGTGTCTGCGTGGGTTTCCTCCGGGTGCTCCGGTTTCCTCCCACAGTCCAAAAGATGTGCAGGGTCAGGTGAATTGGCCATGCTAAATTGCCAGTAGTGTTAGGTAAGGGGTAAATGTAGGGGTATGGGTGGGTTTCGCTTCGGCGGGTCGGTGTGGACTTGTTGGGCCGAAGGGCCTGTTTCCACACTGTAATGTAATCTAATCTAAAAGTAACCTTTTGCTATAAATTCTGTGTCTTTCAATTGTGTCCTCTACAACCACCTGATGAAGGAGCGGCGCTCCGAAGGCTGGTGTGCTTCCACGTAAACCTGTTGGTCTATAACCTGGTGTTGTGTGATTGATTAACTTTATGCACCCTAGTCCAACACCTGCATCGCCAAGTCATGTCCAATAATTTAAGTAGTGAACTGCTTTGTTTTGAATTATGTAGATTATTCATGAAAAATCAACAAGCGCATTCGAAAAGTATTTGAGTCAGACAATGTAGAGAATGCATTAAAACAAAAGTTACATTTCCCTATTTGAATTTTGGATTCTTTGCTGACTCAATGCACAAGTAAAATTAGAACATTGGCTAAATATGACAAGGGAGTGTTGACTTTCCAAACCATGATAAGAGAGGTTCTTTGAGTTAAGGGTTCCTCAGTTTATCATCATAAAGAGGACTTAGATTGTGGATTGTGACTTTAATGACGAAACAAAACTTTCCCAACACTGTTAACATTCTCCATCGAATAAATACATCTTCTCAAGTGTAACAACTTGTAGTTTCGTAATTTTGTGACCAGATAATTGTGGGTAATCCTGGATGGATGATAGAAAATAAATGCGGTTGTCACAGGTGCTCTTTTTCTGAGCTATTTTAGGTGTTGGAGCTGATTTCCTCGAACTCCAGGAACAGTAATTAATTTTACAATCCGTTGCATTGTTGTGAATCTTCGGGGGAAAATATAGGAACAACATTTCTTTAAAATGGAGGAAGGGAAACTCAGGTAGAGACCGCATGGTCAGAGACAGAGAGAAAAAGAAACATACACTGCCGTCTGACAGTGAATCTGCACAGCTACCGCCTTTGTTGTTTGAGTTCATTCACTTCTGGGCATCGGAGTGCACTTGAGAAAAGTTTACAAAGAGCAAACATCACAGCTGATCTTCGAGGAACCTGTGTGGGAGAGCTCACAGCAAGGAGCAGATCAGAACATGGTTTTTAAGTCTAACCTTACAAACGTCTTTTTTTTTGTAAATATACAGTAATAAGTAGGGTGCACTTTCTTTGATTGTATGTTTCTGGAGATATGTCTCTTGATTAAAATATAAAACATAGAAACTAAGCTATCCTGGAACAGTTTTTTTTAGAACAGCAATACTCTGCTATTTTCAGGGTCTAGAGATAAGTTAGGTGCAAAGATTAGCCTTAGTAGAATGATGTGCACTGACTGTGCTATGTGGGAAATTACCACTAATTATGTCTACAGCTAAGTGTGTTTGGTTGTGAATCCTATCAGATCATAATGGTCGGTTGGAGCAGCAGTTCGAGACAATGAGGAATTTATAGGAGCTCGATGGTGTGACGGATGGCAGCTATGGGAAGAAAGAAAAATCACAGATACAGTTAGGTTACCTCTAGGAAAGGTAGAAGAGGGAGGGAGGTAGTGCAGGTGGCTCCTGTGGCTATCCCCATCTCAAACACATATGCTGCAAAGCAACGAGGGGTAAGTCAGGTTGCAAACGAATTAAAACTAGAACATTGGAACTTGGATCTATTAGGTCAAGTTCTAAACTGCAGGAAGGCCAATTTTGACTGCATTAGGTAAGAACCTTCAGAAGTAGGTCGGGGGCGGATGTTCTTAGGTAAAGGGACAGCTGAAAAATTGGAAGCCTTCAAAATTGAGTCCAGAAAAGGTATGTTCAAATTAGAGTGAAAGGCAAGGCTGGTAGGTATAGGTTTTGGTTAAGAAAAAGAAGGAAGCATACGTCAGGTTTCGACAACAGAGATCGAGTAAATGCTTAGAAGAATATAGAACCAGCAGGGGTATACTTAAAAGGCAAATCAGTAGGACAAAAAGGGGACCTGAGATAGCTTTAGCAAAGAGGGTAATGGCGAATTCAAAGGGATTTCATAAAGTCATTAAGGACAAAAGTGTAACAAAGGAGAGAATAGGAACTGGCAAAGATCAGCAAGGCAGCCTATGTGTCGAGTGGCAGGAGATGGGTGTAATACTAAACAAGTATTGTGAATCATTGTTTACTGTGGAGAACGACATAGTTGATATAGAATGTGGGAATATAGATGGTGGCAGCTTGATAATATATCCATAATGCAGAGGAGGAGGTGCTAGATGCCTTAAAATGCATAAACTTGGATAAATCACCAGGACCTGATCAGGTGTACCCTCGAACTCTGAGAAGCTAGGAAAGCGATCGTTGTGCTCCTTGCTGAGACATTTGTTTCATCAATAGTCAAAGGTAAGGTGCTGGAAGACTGGAGGTTGGCTAACGTGGTGCCACAACTTAAGAAAGATGGTAAGAACAGGTTAGGGAATTAAAGACAGGTAGGCCTGCCATCAGTGGTGGGTATGTTGTTTTAGGGAATCCTGAGGGATAGGATTTACATGTATTTGGAAAGGCAAGGACTGATTAGGGATAGTCAACATGGATTTGTGCATGTGAAATCATGTCTCATGAACTTGATTGAGTATTTTTTGAAAACGTAACAAAGAGAATTGATGAGGGCAGAATGGTGGACGTGATCCACATGGACTCCAGAAAGGTGTAAGACAAGATTCCTCAAGGTAGACTGATAAGCAAGTTTAGAACATATTGAGGACAGGAAGAAATAGCCATTTGGATGCAGAATTGGCTCAAAGGTAAAAGACAGAATGTGGTGATGGAGGATTGCTTTACAGCCTGGAGGCCTGTAACCAGTGTTGTGCCATATTGATCAGTGCTGGATCTACTTTTTTCAAACTTTCTCATTTGTGGGACTTGGGCATCGCCAGCTGGCCAGCATTGATATCCCATCCCTATTTGTCACTGAGAAGGAGGCAGTGAGCTACCTTCTTGTATCGCTGCGTTCCACTTGCTGTGGGTTAACACACAATATCGTTGAAGTGTGAATTCCAGGAAATTGACCTAAGGACTATGAAGGAACTGCAGCATATTTCCAAATCAGGGTGTCGAGTGGTTTGGAGGGGAACATGCAGGTGATGGTATTCCCAAGAACCTGCTGCTCTTCTCCTTCTAGGTCGAAGTGGTCACGGGTATGAAAGGTGCTGTCTAAGGGTCTTTGGTGAATTTCTGAAGTGCATTTTGTAGGGAACACACATTTCTCCTGCTGAGCGCTGGTGGTGGAGGGATCAGATGTTTGTAGATGTGGTGCCAATCAAGTCAGTTGCTTTCTACTGGATGGCGTCAAGCTTCTTGGGGGTTGTTGGAGCTTCACCCAACCAGGCAAATTTGGGAGAATTCCATCACACTCCTGACTTGTGCCTTGTAGATGGTGAATGGACTTTGGGTTGTCAGGAGATGAATTACTCACCGCAGTACCCCTAGTCTCTGACCTGCTCCTGCAGCCACTGTATTTATGTGGTGGGTCCAGTTGAGTTTCTGGTCAAGTATCCTGACATTTGGGGAATCAGTGATGGTAATACCATTGAATGTCAAGGATCGGTGGTTAGCGTGCTCTTATTGGTGATGGGCATCGTCCGGCCTTTGTCCGGTGCAAATATTATTTGCCACTTGTCTTCCGAAGCCTGGATATTGTCTAGTGCTTGTTGCATTTGAACACGGAATGCTTCAGTATCTCAAGAGTTGCAAATGGTACTGAGCACTGAGCAATAATCTGCCAACGTCACCACTTCTGACCTAATGACAGAGGGAAGGTCATTACTGAAGTAGCTGAAGATTGCTGGGCCGAGGACACGACCCTGAGGGACTCCTGCAGAAATCCACCGGAGCTGAGATGATTTACCCAGGACAACCGCAATCATCTGCCATCATTTATATAAACTCCTTGGATGTGAATATAGGAGGTATAGTCAGTTTGCAGATAACACCAAAGTTGGAGTTGCAGTCGACAGTGAAGAAAGTTACCTCAGAGTACAATGGGATCTCGATCAGATGGGCCAATGGGCCGAGGAATGGCAGATAGATTTTACTTTAAATAAGTGACGTGCTGCAATTTGGAAAGAGCAGTATATATACAATTAATGGTCAGGTCGTGGGGAGTGTTGCTAAACAAAGAGACCTTGGAGTGCAGAATAATAGTTTCTTCAAAATGGAGTTTCAGGTAGACAAGATAGTAATGCCGTAAAAACAATGACTGCAGATGCTGGAAACCAGATTCTGGATCAGTGGAGCTGGAAGAGTACAGCAATTCAGGCAGCATCCGACGAGCAGCAAGATCGACGTTTGGGGCAAAAGTCCTTCATCAGGAATAACGGCAGAGGCCTGAAGCGTGGAGAGACAAGCTAGAGGAGGGTGGGGTGGGGAGAAAGTAGCATAGAGTACAATAGGTGAGTGGGGGAGGAGATGAAGGTGATAGGTCAGGGAGGAGAGGGTGGAGTGGATAGGTGGAAAAGGAGCTAGGCAGGTCGGAAAAGTCCGGACAAGTCAAGGGGACAGTGCGGAGCTGTAAGTTTGAAACAAGGATGAGTTGGGGGAAGGGGAAATGAGGAAGCTTTTGAAGTCCACATTGATGCCCTGGGGTTTGTTCTGAGGCGGAAGATGAGGCGTTCTTCCTCCAGGCATCTGGTGGTGAGGGATCGGCGGTGAAGGAGGCCCAGGACCTCCATGTTCTTGGCAGAGTGGGAGGGGGAGTAGAAATGTTGGGCCACGGGACGGTTTGGTTGATTGGTGCGGGTGTCTCGGAGATGTTCCCTAAAGGGCTCTGCTAGGAGTCGCCCAGTCTTCCAATGTAGAGGAGACCGCATCGGGAGCAACGGATACAATAAATTATATTAGTGGATGTGCAGGTAAAACTTTAATGGATGTGGAAGGCTCCTTTAGAGCCTTGGATAGAGGTGAGGGAGGAGGTGTGGGCACAGGTTTTACAGTTCGTGCGGTGGCAGGGGAAAGTGCCAAGATGGGAGGGTGGGTCGTGGGGGGGCGGGGACCTGACCAGGTAGTTATGGAGGGAACGGTCTTTGCAGAAGGTGGAAAGGGATGGGGAGGGAAATATATCCCTGGTGGTGGCGTCTTTTTGGAGGTGGCGGAAATGTCGGCGAATGATTTGGTTTATGCGGAGGTTTGTAGGGTGGAAGGTGAGCACCAGGGGCGTTCTGCCCTTTTTACGGTTGGAGGGGTGGGGACTGAGAGCGGAGGTGCGGGATGTGGACGAGATGCGTTGGAGGGCATCTTTAACCACGTGGGAAGGGAAATTGCAATCTCTAAAGAAGGAGGCCATATGGTGTGTTCTATGGTGGAACTGGTCCTCCTGGGAGCAGATACGGCGGAGGCGGAGGAATTGGGAATACGGGATGGCATTTTTGCAAGAGATAGGGTGGGAAGAGGTGTAATCCAGGTAGCTGTGGGAGTCGGTGGGTTTGTAAAAAATGTCAGTGTCAAGTCGGTCGTCACTAATGGAGATGAAGAGGTCCAGGAAAGGGAGGGAGGTGTCTGAGATGGTCCAGGTAAATTTAAGGTCAAAGTGGAATGTGTTGGTGAAGTTGATGAATTGCTCAACCTCCTCACGGGAGCACTAGGTGGCGCCAATGCAGTCATCAATGTAGCGGAGGAAGAGGTGGGGTGTGGTGCCGGTGTAATTACGGAAGATCAAGTATTCTACGTAGCCAACAAAGAGACAGGCATAGCTGGGGCCCATACGTGTGCCCATGGCTACCCCTTTGGTCTGTAGGAAGTGGGAGGATTCAAAGGAGAAATTGTTAATGGTGAGGACCAGTTCGGCCAAACGAATGAGAGTGTCGGTGGAAGGGTATTGTTGGGGACTTCTGGAGAGAAACAAACGGAGGGCTTGGAGGCCCTGGTCATGGCGGATTTAGGTGTAGAGGGATTGGATATCCATGGTGAAGATGAGGCTTTGGGGCCCGTGAAACGGAAGTCTTGGATGAGGTGGAGGGCGTGGGTGGTGTCTCGAACGTATGTGGGGAGTTCCTGCTCTAGGGAGGATAGGACAGTGTCGAGGTATGTAGAGATGAGTTCATTGGGGCAGGAGCATGCTGAGACAATGGGTCGGCCTGGTGGTCAGGCTTGTAGAAGGACGTAGATCCGAGCAGTGCGGGGTTCCCGGACTATGAGGTTGCAAGCTGTGGGTGGGAGATCTCCTGAGGTGATGAGGTTTTGTATGGTCTGGGAGATGATGGTTTGGTGGGGGGTGGGGTCATGGTCGAGGGGGCAGTGGTAAGAGGTGTCTTCAAGTTGGCGTTTGGCTTCAGCGGTGTAGAGGTCAGTGCGCCAGACTACCACTGTGCCCCGTTTATCCGCTGTCTTAATGGTGAGGTTGGGATTAGAGCAGAGGGATTGGAGGGCTGCGCGTTGTGAGAGCGAGAGATTGGAGTGGGGGAGAGGGGTCGACAGGTTGAGGTGGCTAATGTCCCGGCGGCAGTTGGAAATGAAGAGGTTGAGGGCAAGTAATAGGCCATCGCGGGATGTCCAGGTGGATGCAGTGTGTTGGAGGTGGGCGAAGGGGTCCTCAGAAGATGGGCGGGAGTCCTGATTGTGAAAGTAAGCTCGGAGGCGGATGTGACGGAAGAAGTGTTCGATGTCACGGCATGTATTGATGCGTGGACGGAGGGGGATGAAGGTGAGTCCTTTGCTGAGGACTGATCGTTCTTCCTCAGTGAGTGGGAGGTCTGGAGGGATGTTGAAAACTCTGCAGGGCTGGGAGCTGGGATCTGGTGTGGGTGTGGAGCTGGGAGTGCGGTCGGAGCCAATACCTGGAGTGGGAATGATGGTGGGGGGAATGGGGTGGAGGCATGAGCAGGGGTAGTGTTCCCCGCGGGGTTCTGGGGGTTGGGGATAGTGACAGTGTGGTCTGGGGGGGCGTGTCAGCAGAATGCAGGTGAGTGGCGCTGGTGGGGTCGGAAGTGGTGGCGATCACGGCAGTAGGGGTGGCGGAAGTCACTGGGCGTGTGGCATCGGCGATGATGTGAGAGCCGGAAGTGGCTGTGGGAGTGGCCATGATGGTGGTGGAAGTGACATAATCAATCAGCGCGGGGGTGGTAGCTGCATCAGCCGCATGGCTAATGGCGCTTCCGAGGCCAGGGGAATCTTCTGGAAAGTTTGAGGAGCGCTGGTTATGGAGGTGAGTGGATAAAAGTTTGTTGTACTTACAGTTTTTGATGTTTGAGATGGAATTTAAAGACTGTGTGTTGAGAGTATGAATTCTCCTGAGGATGTTTTACAGAGTGTGTCCTTTGCAATTCTGAGAGAGTGTAGCCCTCAGCTGAGGCAGGGCAGACTCAGAGAGGTTAGGTGCCGTCGCATTGCTGCAAGCGTGGAGCAGAGGATCTTGAAGGAGAACTGTTGCTGGTGTTTTTAAAACTGTAGTCTGTACTGTTTGTCCTGTTCGGGTCCGAACTCTGCTGGTTTAAAGGTGGTCCGGAGTCCGTGTGGGATGAGTTGGTTACAGAGGCATGCACTGAGGAAGCAAATGTGGCTGTGGTACCGAGTTTGTTTCACGACATAGTTGAAGAACCTCAGTGCAGAGGAAATGACCTGGGAGTTGCAGTGGGAGAGGGACTCCCTGAGATTCTTGTAGAGAGAGGAGGAAAACTTCTTCAAGGCAGTTATCCTTGCAAGAGGATTCGCAGTAGGGTTAAAATCCTCGACGTAAAATCAATGACTGCAGATGCTGGAAACCAGTTTCTAGATCAGTGGTGCTGGAAGAGCACAGCAATTCAGGCAGCATCCGACGAGCAGCAAAATCGACGTTTCGGGCAAAAGCCCTTCATCAGGAATAAAGGCAGAGAGCCTGAAGCGTGGAGAGATAAGCTAGAGGAGGGTTGGGGTGGGGAGAAAGTAGCATAGAGTACAATAGGTGAGAGGGGGAGGAGATGAAGGTGATAGGTCAGGGAGGAGAGGGTGGAGTGGATAGGGGGAAAAGGAACTAGGCAGGTCGGACAAGTCCGAACAAGTCAAGGGGACAGTGCAGAGCTGGAAGTTTGAAACTAGGATGAGTTGGGGGACGGGGAAATGAGGAAGCTGTTGAAGTCCACATTGATGCCCTGGGGTTGAAGTGTTCCGAGGCGGAAGATGAGGCGTTCTTCCTCCAGGCGTCTGGTGGTGAAGGAGTGGCGATCGAGGAGGCCCAGGACCTCCATGTCCTCGGCAGAGTGGGAGGTGGAGTTGAAATGTTGGGCCACGGGGCGGCGTGGTTGATTTGTGCGGGTGTCCCGGAGATGTTCCCTAAAGTGCTCTGCTAGGAGATGCCCAGTCTCCCCAATGTAGAGGAGGCCGCATCGGGGGCAACGGATACAATAAATGATATTAGTGGATGTGCAGGTAAAACTTTGATGGATGTGGAAGGCTCCTTTAGGGCCTTGGATAGAGGTGAGGGAGGAGGTGTGGGCACAGGTTTTACAGTTCCTGCGGTGGCAGGGGAAAGTACCAGGATGGGAGGGTGGGTCATGGGGGGCGTGGACCTGACGACGTAGTCACGGAGAGAACGGTCTTTGCGGAAGGCGGAAAGTGGTGGGGAGGGAAATATATCCCTGGTGGTGGGGTCTTTTTGGAGGTGGCGGAAATGTCGGTGGATGACCTTCAGGCTCTCTGCCTTTATTCCTGATGAAGGGCTTTTGCCCGAAACGTCGATTTTGCTGCTTGTTGGATGTTGCCTGAATTGTTGTGCTCTTCCTGCACCACTGATCCAGAAGATAGTAAAGGGGACATTTTGTATACTCTCCTTTATTGGTCAGAGCCTTGCATGAAGGAATTGGGAGGTCATTTGGCTGAGCAGGACTCTGTTTAGGCCACCTTTTAAATATTGTGTGTATTTCAGGTCTCCCTCGAAAAGGAAGGATGTGAAACTTGAAAGGGTTGAAATAATTGCCAGGATGTTGCCAGGAGAGGAGGGTTGGAGCTATATGGACAGGCTGAATAGGCTGGGACAGGTTTGTTAGGAGCATCAGAAGTTAAGGATTGAGCTTATGGAGGTTTATAAAGTCATGAGGGACACGCACAGGGTGAATAAACAAGGTATTTTCCCAGGGGTGGGAGAGTCCATAACGAGAGGGGATAGATTTAGGATGAGTGGGGGAACATTTCAAAGGGATCTAAGTCAACTATTTCATGCAGAGTGTGGTGTATGTATAGAATGAACTGTCAGAGGGAGTGATGGAGGATGTGCAATTACAACATTTAAAATATAGCTGAATGGCTAATTGAATGGAAAGGGCTGAGAAGGAATTGGGGGCATATGAAATGAGATTAATTAAGGATATAAGTTCGGCCTGGACGATTTGGTCTCAAGCGACTGTTTGAATTCTGTATATCTATATGACTCTAACTATGCCTGGTATGCGATGAGCAGTCTAACAAATGCTGCATAGTAGATGAATATCATCATTTTAAATCTCAATTCCCTTTTGGAAATAAATCCCTGTCTTTTGGTTGCAATGATAGGGTCTTGTGCGGGGAGAAACCTGAGATGATGCTTTGCATTCAGTGACCCATGTTCAGATGAAGATGTTCTGATGAAGAAGGAGTCCATTAACTCTTTTTCTCTCCCCAGATGCTGCCATACCTGTTAGGTTTTGCCAGTTATTTATGATTCTCTGTCATGTTTTCAGCATTCAAAGCCCTTCTATTTATTTCTTTACAATGCTTGACTTACCAACCTGACATCCAAATGTAATTCTTAAAATCCTAGAATCTGACGATACAGAAGACGTACTTCATTCCATCCAGTTTGTGCAGTCTACTCTACAAGAAACTTACAACTCGTCCCAGCTTCTCGCACTATACTCGTAGTCGTAAATGACACTTCAAGTGTTCATCCTGGTAGTTTTTTTTTAACGTTTGTGAAGTTTCCTGCTTCCATTACCCACCCAGGCATTGAATTACCAGACTCCGACCACTCTCTGGGTGAAAACCTCTGCCTCAGATACCCTCTAAAGCTCTTCCCTTTCACCTGAAAAATTATGTCCTTCTGCCATCTGTTGATTGCCTGCCCACACTTTGTCAAACTCAGGAGTGAGCAACTTCGAAATGGGTCAGGCGATTGGAGCTGTCCTGTTCAAACCCGACATCTGAACCCTCCCATCTGACCCAGTTAGGCGCTTACATTTTTAAATGAAGGGATCACCTTTAGATGAAGGGCCGACGTGGAGAGCTTTTGGTCATTAATTTCTGTTTTGCATTTTACCTCCTGTCTCTTAGTTAATTTCTTGGTGATTCTTGTTCTCAAACCTGCAATGTGGCCTCTTTAAATGCACAGCACTCTGCATGTTGGCTATGGCAACGTCGCACCTACTGTTCATTCCGAGGAAGATCATACTGTGGCAACTCATATATGTTAACTTTCCTAGGTTTTTCCTGATTCTAACCGGTATATGCAGTGCTGTCTTTGCCCTGGCTCGTGCAGCCACAGACTGTTCCGTCCGGTTCACTGTCCTTTCCACCTTTGATCGTTTTGTGGCTATTTGCTGCCAGAAAATTAAAACAAAATTTGGACAGAGAAAGCCTTGCCGCAACTGGAACTCTGCTCTGTTCAAAACGCATTCCCTTCTATTTTTGATGGGAACCTGTGAGGATAATTGGTAATGTTCAATGGCACTGTCAAACAAAGTCAAGTTATTTTACAGCTCCCAAGTAGCAGGGGTTTAAGTGGTTTCAATCCATCTTAATTCTGTTGATGAATACTCACACGGTTAGGTAAATTTTAGGGGCCAGTCATTTCCACAAGAGCCTGAGGAGTCAGAAGGATGGAGAAATTCACAAAGACGCAGAGACGCAGAGCAGGAGGAAATCAGTGATTTCCGTCTTCACCATATCCATCAGCTTCATACTTCTGTGATAAGCGAGATGTAGAAACATCTTATACTATAACATTAAAAGAACTCATCTTTGGAAGAACAATTCTCTCATCTTTACATATTTCAGAAAAATGCTGAAGGATTTCAGCTGCAGCATGAACACATTATTTTATGCAGCAACTCTGCCCAAGTTCAGAGCAAAATTCAAGAATGCATTGCACCAACTGGTTACGTAAATTATTGTCTTAATGACTCAGCAAAACAAATAAGAGAGCTCCAGAGGCAGCCGCAGTGTTCCCAGCGCAGGAATTGCATAGGTACGGCCCGATTCCATCAGCACAATTACATGGATCTGAATATAACACCCAGGGGGGATGGGGAAGGGGGAACAGGATGGATCACCATTCACCATGCTCAGGAACACGTTGCTATCCTTGATTGACTGACGGATTGTCACACACGGGGACACACAGACAATGAGCAGCAGTAGACAGTTCAGCCCTTCAAGTCTGGTCCTTCTGCCAGTCCATAAGATCTCAGCTCATCCAACTGTAATAGTCCCTTGTACAACTGATCACCATACCCACTATTGTCCAAATTTTAACAACAATCTGTGCATCTCCACCGCCAACAATATTGATGGACGTGAAAAATGGACATCAGATAAAGGGACAAGAGGTAACTGTCACGTGCAGGGTAGGTTAGAAAAAGGCTGGCGGAGTGATTCCAAATGACGGAATTGCTGTGAGTGATGGGTTCAACTGGAACATTGGGTCTTCACAGACTGCCCGGTGGATGAGTGTTAAAGACCGGCAGGAGGTGTCTCTGCATTTCCCCTGTAGTGGAGGAGGCGAAGAGCAGAAATTGTTCATCCTGCACCATGCTGATTGTCAGAATCTCTCTGTTTAGGTCACAATAAACACTTTTTTACAAGAGAACGGCCCCAGGTGCTGGTGATCCCTTCATCTAAACTGGTTATTGTTAAATGCACGTTTGTTTTCGAAAAATTGTTAATGAGTCCATCTCCTGTCTTCTCCAATCATAAGATTACACTCTCTCTCTTTCTGCTTCTTTCTGTCTGTCTTTGTCTCTGTTCCTCTCATCCTCTTGCGCTCTCCCTCATCTCTCAGCTTCTCGATCAGTCTCTTTCTCTTTCCCTGTCTCAATCTGTGCCTCTCCCTGTCTATGTCATTCTCTCTCTCTACCTGTCTCTCTGTCTCCCTGTATGCCTATCCTTCTGTGCTTTCTCTGTATAACTCATTCTGTCTCTCCCTCGCATTCCCTGCATATGTTTCTCTCATTGACCATGTCAGACACTTGTCATTTCAGTTTCGTACATGCCCAGTTGTACTATCACTTGAATCAAATCCCTTCGTGAACCCGTTATTCACTGCACAATTACAGCCAGCAATAACTTGACATTTTACTGGAAGTATGTCTCCTGATATTTGATCATCTCCCTTTCCTAGTCCTGTGGGTGTGTGGGAGGTGTGTTCATGCATTTCCCTTTTGTTATGTGAGCGTGTCTAAGTCTCTGTGTGGGGGAGCTTCACTCCCTTTGTGAGGATGTCAATCTGTGTGTGTGTCCCTCGGTTTTTGTCGTTGGATAAGTCCCTGAGTGCGACACATTATGATTGTGCTTATGCATCTGAGTGTAGGTTTCCCTTTATGCGCATTGGTAGGTATCTCAGTCCCTCCCTCGCTGTGTGTGTGTGTGTCCCTCTCTCGCTGTGTGTGTGTCCCTCCCTCTCGCTGTGTGTGTGTGTCCCTCCCTAGTTGTGGGAGTGTGGGATTTATCTCTGCCTGGCTATTCTCTTGTTCATGCAGGTGAGTTGTTTGTTCAGGTTCCATTTGGCTGTCTGTCAATGTGTCAAGATCTTTCTGTGCCCCCAGTAGGGTATCTCTGTGGATGTCTCTGTTTGTTTCTGGGGGTCGCTTTCAGTCTATATCTTATTGGGGTTGTGATTCAGTAACTCTGTTTGAATTTTCTCTCAGTTCTTGCAGGTTGGTGTGTAATGTCTCTGATTCTGAGTTCGTGTCTATATGCGTGTGAGGGTATGGCTGTGATTCTTTTTCTGTGTGGAGATGTATTTCTATGTGAGATGATTGCTTTCTGTGTGTGGACGCGTATGCATTCTGTCTTTACATGGGTGTGTTCCCGTAGGTCTGTTTTACTATGTGTGTGCACGTGTGCGAATTTGAGAGTAGGTGTGCCCCCCTTTTGCACTCTGATTATACTCTTGTGTGTATTGTGATCGTGTGGAAATGTTTCGGTAGTCTTTGTGTAGATGTGTTCCCACATTTCTCTGTGTATGTGTGCGTGTGTGTGTGTACGCGCATGTTGACTGCATTTCTGTATGTGGGTGTGGATCTGTGTGTTTGTGTGTGTGAGGTTGTGGTTGTGTTTCTGTGTCCCTCTCGGTGTGTTTCTGTCTCAGTCTGATCATGAGACTCTGTCTCCTGAAAAAGGACAAGTGAGCCCTTCAGCAGGTCACAGTGCACAGATTGCTCTCAATGGCATATTTCTAGTTACGTGGCAAATATCTAAATATCAGTATCGGTACCTCCTGCAGGCTGATAGCTGAACTGTTACTTTAGTTCAAAGGCCTAAGCCTAATGAATGAAACAAGACAGGGGAATATGCAAGGAAAGGCTGGATTCCAGTTTTTCAGTCCATATTTGAACTAATATGCAACATTGGAACTGTTTGTGTCCTTATATAAATAATGTTAAATATTGGTTTATAACGCCATACAATGTAGGAGCACAGTTAGACCATTCAGCTCATGAGCCATTTGATCATGAAGGATCTGTTTCTTAATTGCATTTTCCTGCCTTCTCTCCATAATTTTTGATCCATTTAACAGTCAGAAACCCAACAATCTCTACTGGTTATGGACCAGGCCAGACGCTCTCAAAACATTTCAAGATGTTAGCCCTGACTCTAACTTTTCTACTTGTTTTGAGCAGGTGTAGAGTCGGTATTCCAGAGTGACGCAGCTGGGCAAGAACCCTTGGTTATAAATAAAACAGAATTTATTTATAGTACCAAATGAAACACAAACAAAAGAGAACAGAATACAGATTAACTTAATCTACCCAAAAACTCAACAGACTGTCCCAAATTAACGACTGTTCCAAATTCCTCCAACAATCCCCACAAACATAGAACATTGCAGCGGAGTACAGGCTCTTCAGCCCTCGATGTGGGCCGACCTGTGGAACCAATCTGAAACCTATCCATCCTACACTACCCTATTTTCATCCATATGTTTAACTAATGTCTACTTGAGTGCCTCTAAAGTTGGCGAATCTACTACTGTTGTTGTCCACGCCCCTACAACTCGCTGGGTAAAGAAAATATGTCTGACATCTGTCCTATATCTATCACCTCTCAATTTAAAGCTATGTCCCCTCGCCCTAGCCATCACCATCCGAGGATCCCACTGTCCACCCTAATTAACCCTCTCATTATCTAATATGTCTCAGTTAATTCACCTCTCAAACTTTTCCTCTCGAATGAAGACAACCTCAAGCCCCTCAGCCTTTCCTCATAAGACCTTCTCTCCATATCAGGTAATATCCTAGTAAATTGCCTCTGAACCCTTTCCAAAGCTTGAACATCTTTCCTATAATGTAGTGGCTAGAACTGTATGCAATTCGCTTCGTGTGGCTGCATAAAGTTTTGTTCAGGTGTAACATGACCTCGAGGCTCCAAAACGCAATACCTCTGCCAAGAAAAGCTAACACGCTATAAGCCTGCTTATCAAACCTATCAACCGAGGTGGTAACTTTCAGGGATCTATATACATGGATACTGAGATCTCTCTGCTCATCTACACTTACCATTAGCGCAGTAATCTTCATTTCTGTTGCTCTTTCCAAAGTGAATCACCTCACACCTTTCTACGTTAACCTCCATTTGCCACTTCTCAGCCCAGGTCTGCAGCTTACCTCGATGCCTTTAGAACCTGCAACATCCTTTGGAACGATCCACAACTCTGATCCTCTGTGTCATCTGCAAATTTACGAACCATCCTTCTCCGCCCACATCCAGATCATTTATAAAAATACCAAACGGCAGTGACCCAAAATAGATGCTTGTGGTACGCCACCAGTAACTGAACTCCAGGATAATTATTTCCCATCAACCACCGCCCTCTTCTTTCAGCTAGCCAGTGTCTGATCCAAACCGCTAATCACCCTCGATCCCATGCCTCTGGAATTTTTGCAATAGCATACAGTGCGGAACTTTATCAAACGTCTTACTGAAATCCATATACACCACATCAACTGCTCACCCCTCATCCACCTTTTTTCATCTTCTTAAAGAACTCAATAAGGATTGTGAGGCATGATCTATACGTCACAAAACTTGTTGACTATCACTAATGAACTTATTCCTTTCTAGACGATTATAAATCCTCTCTCTTTTCACCTTTTCCAATACTTTATCCACAACCGAAGTAAGGCTCACTGGTCTATAACTACCAAAGTTGCCTCTCTTCCCCTTCACGTACAAGGAAACCTAACATTTGCTGTCCTCCAGTCTTCTGGCACTATTCCTGTCGACAATGCCGACATAAAGATCAAAGCTAAAGGCTCTGCAATCTCCTCCCTAGCTTCCCAGAGAATCGCATTCGGCCCAGTGGAATGATCTATTTTCACACTTTCCAGAATTATTAATAACCCCTGCTTGTCAATCTCAATCCGTCTCGTCTTGTAGCCTCTATTTCAGTATTCTCCACACAAATTTTGTCTGTTTCCAGTATGAATAATGACAAATAAAAATGATTTTGCACTTCTCCTATCTCCTTGG
Organism: Chiloscyllium plagiosum; assembly: GCF_004010195.1. Taxonomy (NCBI): domain Eukaryota; kingdom Metazoa; phylum Chordata; class Chondrichthyes; order Orectolobiformes; family Hemiscylliidae; genus Chiloscyllium; species Chiloscyllium plagiosum. The sequence goes on along the minus strand of NC_057755.1, from coordinate 719,999 downwards.
ACACAACTTTCTTCTAATGTCCTTGATTGGCCTTAATCTTGCTCTTCTCATTCTTTTATTCCTGATATACCAATAGAAAGCTTTAGGGTTTTGCTTGATTCTATATGCCAACGACTTTTCATGTCCCCTCCTGGCTCTTCTTAGTTATCTCTTTAGGTGCTTCAGAGCGATCTTACAACTCATAAGTGCCCTTACTGAGCCGTCGTGTTTCATCGAACATAAGCCTTCTTCTTCTTGACACATCCTTTGGCAAAACAAGTAAAATCGAACACAAGAGAGATGTCAAAGCAAAGCTGAGCTGGGAGAACTAGCCACTCCTCTTTCATTGTATAAGTTTTTTTTTTACACAGTTAACATCCTTTTTCGTGAAGCACTATAGGTAAGGTATCAAGTTGGTCCAATAACCCACCCAAATTAGATACCTGGGCACCTTCATTTATAACCACACACAAAAAAAACTAAGGACAATACAACCTTATAAAAGGAGCAACATCATTACACCTTCCCCCTTACAAAAAAAAACAAATCCAAAGATCCAATCTTTAACTATTAGCACATTACAACACCCATATGCATTACATTGACAGTAACCGTGCAAACATGTACTACTATCTTGCTTCATTAAGTTTTACTCCTGGCACCGAACACCTCTGTATCTCATTCAAGTCTCGAAACTGCATTGGCAATCATGTTTTCCCGGTCTGCCCACGTGTACAATTTTCAAATTGAATGCTTGTAACAACAAGCTCCATCTGAACCGTCTGGAATTTTTGCCTTTAAATTTGCCTCTAAACCTCAATGGTTTATGTTCAGTGGATATAATTGATTCATTCAAATTACTTGTAACATAAAAATTGAAATATTTTAAAGCCAATACCAAGCTCAAAGTCTCCTTCTAAACACACAACTATTTCTGCTAATGTATGTTCAATTTCCTGCTGAAATACCTGATAGATATTTTTATCTTCTCGTCATCTTCCTGTAAGAACACAGTATGAACATCCAAATCTCTCGTATCGATAGCCACCTTGAATGGCTTTGTACAAATATGTGTGGCTAATACTGGAGCATTGGTTAACAGAACTTTCAGGCTGGCAAATATCTTCTGGCAGTCTGCTAGGCGCTAAAACGTCTTGCCATTCTTTAGTAATTCAGTGAGTGGAGCATCCACACTGCTAAAATTTGGTACGAATTTCCGATAAAATCCATTCAATCCCAGGAATTGTAGTACCGCTCTTTTTGTTGATGGTTTGGGAAACTTCTCAATTACCTCTGTTAATACATTCTTTCGGGTCATTTGTCCATGCCTAATAACATGGCGCAGGAAGGTGACTTGGAGTTTGGAAAATTTTTACTTTTAGTTCGGTATATCATCAAGCCTCCCTCCCAAAGTCGATCAAACAATTCTGAGAAATGTTGCAAATGTTGCTTCCATGTGTGCCTAAAAATTACTAGGTCATCTTTATATGCTACACAGTGGGTAATAACAGAAATGACCTTACTGGTTAAGCTATGAAATGTGGCTGACGCATTTTTCATACCAAATGATATGACTTTAAACTGATAAAGTCTATTCGACAATACAAAAGCTGAAATTGTTTTCACTCTTTTTGACAACGTACTCGCCAGTATCCTCTGAGCAAATCTAACTTCGAAATATTATTTGCTTGGTTAACTTTTTCAACACAGTCATCCAAATTTGGAATCGGATATGCATCAGTCTTTGTAAATGCACCACCTTTGTGACAATACATATAACTGTTGGGTACCATTTGGTTTTGATACCATTACTATGGGTGAGCTCCAGTCACTTTAACTCAGTTTGATTATGCCGTCTTGGAGCACATCTCCAATCACATTTTAAACCTGTGTCAATTTTTGAGGGTTACGCTTATACGAATGTTCATAATCGAAAGAGCATTTCCTCTATTTAAGTCATGCATAATTCGGTTTGTACTTTCCAGCATATTTCTATATATCTCTCAATGTGATAGCAATACCTCCTTCTGGTCATTTCCATTTTTCTCAATACTTTATCACAATTTTTTACAACCTCCTCATTGCTCAATTTAATATGAGGAATTTGCAATTCAGAATTATCTGAACTTGGTTCTTCCCTCCATGTTGTAATCAATAACACAGCCTCCGTTTGCTTTCCTCCCCCGTCAAAATACCTTTTGAGCATATTCACATGTTACACTCTGCGAAAGACACAGGAGTCTTTATCCAATAGTTCACCTCACTCAACCTCCTTGACTTGATCAGGTCCACTAAACCTTGCTTTAAAAGGTTCAACTATCGCTGGAAGTAACTTTAACAACTTATCTCGACAGCAAAATTGCCATTTTTTGTTTGCTTGCATGATTCCTGTTTCATTGCACACTGTGATTCTTTGAAATGCTGTCCAGACAACTCCCCCACTCTATTAGGTCATTCTCGAAAATATAACACAGTTCAAATATGTGGTCTCTGAATTCTAACTTTCCAATTTCTCCTGAACTAAATTGAACTGTCCTCTCACTCCTTGCCCAAAAACTAATTCAAATGGACTGAATGTGGCCAATTCCTCTGGTGAATCTCTGATCGCAAGAAGTTCAAACAAAATTCCTTTATCCGAATCATCTGGTTAGTCTTGACGATAAACTCTCAACGTCCTTGATATTCCAAGTGTTCATCCAACACGTTTTAAAAGGTTCCCATCTCCAATCCGCTTCCAAGCACCACAGATATCCACCACCTCTGTGTAAAAACAATTTTCCTCCAATTCCTTCTAAACCTCATGTTCTTCACTCTAAAATTAATTTACCTTCCTATTTATACTTGAATTAAGGGAAACCGCGGTACCCTATTCATGCCCATCAAAATCTTATTCACTTCCATCATGTAACCCTCCAGCCTTCTTTGAAGAATGATAATTTTCCCCTGGAGTGTAGATGTGACCAGAGATTATATACATTTGGCCTGTTTTCTCTAGAATCTGGAAGATTAAGGGGATATCTGATTAAAGCCTTGACATGGAAAGACAGGGCAGATAAACTGGTTGCAGATTCTACTGGTTACAGATTCTAAAAGGAGTCTGAGAATCAGGGCCATATCAGTCAGGAGAGATGTTCGGAAGCACTTCTCTGCACAATCAATAGTAAGTATTTGGAACTGTCAGATCAATTGTTATCTTTAAATGTAAGATAAATACATTTTTGTTTATCAAAGGTATTAAGGGATATGGGCGAGAGACAGTTACTCCATAAGTCAGCCATGATCTTCTTGAATGGCAGAACAAGCTCCTACTCCTGTTGTTTTGATCCTATGCTCTAGGAAAACAAGCTAATGCTGTCCAGTCTGTCTCATACCTAAAGTTCTGCATTCCAGGTAACATCTTGGTGATCTCCTCTGCTCACCCTCTCGTGTAAGATCTAATGATGTCTGCTTCAATCAACATATGTGGGGACTGATTCCTGCTGTAAATTTCATGGACACAAAACTAAGACATTTAAAGGTCATAAATCCCATGTCAGTGACTCATTACCAAACGAATCCAATCAAATTGTTTGATAAGTCAACTGTTTCTCCTAAGAATTGCTGAACAACTTCTACCACCACTACTCCGGACAACAATTCATGCTTTTAGTGCACTTTGCCCAACAAGACAGATGTGCACTCTTCATTACTTTTCAGGTTTATCACCTTGGATTGTAATGTACTATTTGAATGAAGAACAGCAGTGTTTACTTCAGTCACCCAGGTGTAACTAACATTACAATTTGAGCAGCAGTTTCCTGGAGCGTTCTCTTTTGGACTTTCATTTGTGGACACAGTTAGTTCCATGGGCTACCCCACAACGTCATGAACAAAAATACTCATTTTTTTTTAACAACAGAAATACAAGCTTTTGATTTTCACTTCCAGTCTCAGCACCTTCTTGTCTGGCCCATAGAATTCATCGTAAGGCATTGGCAGTTGACCCTTCTTTACCCTGGCAACTTGCCTTTCTTTCACTCTTCCCACTTTCAATCCTTTGTGGGTTTGCAATGTGACAGAAACAAAGGATTTTATTACATGGATCAGTTCGATCATCAGCTTGCAATTGTAACACACTGGTCTTCAACATGTTGCAAATGGGAGTAAGTTTGGAAATTCATCTCGGAATATTTTCTCTTTACATTTATTGGTATTCCGAATGTCTATATCTAAGACTCGTGCAATGCCCTAGATCCAACTGACCAACTACTCAGTTGGTCAGTTGGATGATAGTAAGAGTGTGCATTTTCGATCGTATAGCAGATACTGATATTTTAAAGCATCTATTAAAGAAATTATTGATAGGAATAACCATGTACAGTGTGACATCAATACACAGAAACACAATCTCACTGAATCTGTACATACTGCAGTTTATGTAGTTACATTCCGAGTTCCCCAGAACTGCACACTTGAGTTTAAACTCTGAATCTCCGAAATTGTTATTATTCATGTTCAGTTCCATTAAAGACTGGTTTGTATTGAGAGCAGAGCTGAGATGTTGAACACAAGATTTTGGCAGACTATTTATATACAGCCTTCGGATGAGAGAGAATGAAGTAACAGGAATCAGAGTAAAACCCCAGAATTGGTCACTACTTATCCAAACAACAACTTAATCATAAACAGTCTCACAGAGTTTGGTGCTTACAACAACTTTTGTATTTTGCATTGACGATTCATCAGATCAAATGACAGTAATTTCACTCCGAAATGTTTCAGCTTATTATTTCCGAGGTTTTAGTTCTGTCAGTGACTGGTTTGTATTGAATATGGAGGTGAGACTCTCAGCACAAGATTCAAGAGAGTTTTCACAAAAACTGGGGAATTGAAAATGTGAAAAAGAATCAAAGGATATACCCAGTTTTATTCATGTTTGTGTTAACAATAAAGTGTTGAGCATCTAGTTATTAGAAAAACAATTTAAACTATGTGGGTACTTACTCCAGTTTCTGTATTTTAAAGTTCCGATTCCTCAGAGCTCCTGACAGCAGTGTCACTCCTGAATCTCCCAATTTATTACCATTCAGATTCACAACATCCAGTCAGCGGTTTGTACTTCGAATGGAGCTGAGATCGTCGGCACATAAACCTGTGAGTATGTTATTGTTGAGACTGGTGATCAGAGAGATAGGAGGAGGGAGAAAGACAGTAATAGACGGAAAGAGACATTGTGCTTGCAAGAGAGTCAGAGGCTGCATGAGGGAGCGAGAGAGAGATGGACATAGAGTCAGCGTGCACGAGAGAGCCATAGAGAAGACAGAGGGTGCAAGAGAGCCAGAGAGAAACAACATGCATGTGGGAACCAGACAGAAAGAGGGCATGCATAAGAGAGCCGGGGGCGGGCGGGGTGGTAGAGAGAGAGGGAGAGAGAGAGAGACAGAGAGAGAGAAAGAGAGAGAGCACGTGAGAGAACCAGAGTGAGATTGCACACAAATTTCAGAGAACAAAAGAGAAAGAAAACAGTGTTTAGTATTAACACTATTACTTATAATAACAAAAATTCCAATATCACATATAGACATACCTACCTGGAGCAGAAGTAGACCATTTGCTCCCTTGGCTTGCTTCACACTTTAACAAGATTGTGGCTAATCAGCTTGTGCTTTGAGCTCTGCATTCTCATCTCTCACTAGGAACGTAGATTCTTGTTACACAAAGGGAAATATCTACCTGTGACTTTAAATTATTCAATGACACTACCTCCATAACTTTCTGAACACAGCGTTCCAAATTAAAACAGCCCTCAAGAAGAAATTCCCCTCAAAAGATAACCCCTAATTTTAAAACAGTGCCCCCTTGTTCTGAACTGACCCACATGAAACACCATCCATTCCAGATCCAACTTATCAAGACTCTGAGGGCTTTTATATATTTTGACCAATTCGCCCTGAACTTGTCTAAACTCCAGTGGAAACAAACTAAGTCCGTCCATGCATCTTCATAAGACAAGCTAATCGTTCAAAGTATTTATCTTGTAAACCTCCTCTGAACCCCTCCAATGCATTTACATCCTTTTCTATTTAAGGGGATTGAGGTCAGAGTGAACTGAGACGCAAGGATGCAATAGAGATGAGTACAGTAAAATTACAGGTCAGGCTTCAATTAATGAGCCTTATGCCAAATGAACCTGTTGCATCCTAGAGGTTAGTCTCAGCAGGAATTCACAAATGACAGTTTGTCCCATCAAATCATTCCAAGGAGTCCTTCGGGCCAGAACAGGTTCAGAGACAGGGAGATGACAGAAACTGATAAAGAATGGGGAACAAAATCACAGACTAAATGATTTGTGACTGAGTGAAGGAGTATCTAATATCATTAACACGTGACCTGGAAACGGAATCTGTTTTCTTTTGCTTGTATGAAGTAAGATTAGAATTAGGACAATGAGATGCTTCTGGTATCAAGGCGCTTACGTTTTCTGTATTCTCCAGAGTCTTACTCAGGTCTAAGGGAACTGGTTTACCTCAATTAGCAGGATTATTGGTTCTCAGAGCAATGTGATGCGAACTCTGTGGCTTCAATTTCCATCACAGGTTTGAGGTTACCATGAACGACTTTCGTTCTCAACCTCTTCCCTTGGCTCAGGTCTGGTGGCCCTCAAGTTAAATCGCCACCAGTTGGATACTTCTAATGAAGAGAGCTGCCCCTATGGTCTGCTAAGTCTGTCGTGATACTACAACAACTCTGGTCTCCACGCATCGCTTGAATAAAATGACTAAAATTCTGTACTCAGTCTCCAGCGATCAATTATTATAAGTTTATACAACAGAGATCAGAACTACACACAGTATGTGAGATGTGATTTCACATGTCTTGTATAACTGAAGCATCATATCCTTACTTATACATTCACTTCCACTTGTAATAAAGGATTGTTTCTCTTCGCCTTAAGAAAGGTGCTGCAGCTGCATAAACTTTTTGTAACTCTTACTGGAACACCAAGATCCCTCAACACTTCAGAGTTCCTCAGACAATCTGCCTTTCAAGGAAAACCATGTTTAACCAATATATCAGACTTCATCAAAGAATTATCATCTGCTATGTATAATGGTAATCTATGAATTTACTGTAATAGTGTTTGATGTATCTATCGTTTCCTGCCTTCCTTCATTCTTGAATAGAGGGATTATATTTACATCTTTCAAGGCAAATGAAGCTCTCCTAAATCTGGGGAATTTTGTAGAATTCATGCCAATACATCTACGACTTCAGTAGCAATCGCCTTTCAGGCCATGCAATGAAGTCCGTGTGGAGCTGGAGACTTGTCAGACCATCATTTCATCAGGTTACTGAGTAAAGCTTCCTGAGTGACTTCAATCTCACTTTGTTTCTCCCACTCTCCCACCTCCTGATTTACAGCAAGTACTCAAGATTTTTTGTATCTGCTGCAGTGAAGAGAAAAGCAAAATACTTGTTCAGTTCATCTGTCATTTCTTTGCTGTCTACCATTAACTCTACATTCTTACTCCCCAGAGGAATAACACTCACTGTATGTACACATTTTGTTTTTAAGTACCTGTGCAAACTCATGCTTTGTGGCTTTCAGATTTCGAGCTTGCTTCTTCTCATATTCTAATTCCCTCCTCTTGATTAACCTTTAGTCATTCTCTGCCGTTCTTTACTTTCAGATCAATCCTCTGCCCTACTATCCATTTCACAACTGCCTCAAAATGATTGGTTTCTTTAGCTAACCACAGATGATGAGTTCTCCCTCTTGCTTCAGTCAGAATAAACTTATCGTGAATATTCTGAAATATCTCTTAAATATCTGTCACCACTACCTCCATTGATCAATCACCTAACTGATTATGCCATTCACTTCAGTTACCTTAGCTTTCATACCCACACAGTGACCCTTATTTAAAGTTA